>NW_028260368.1:8812976-8845833 GCF_056163025.1 Triticum urartu | reverse complement strand
AGCCACGATGATTTAGTCTCAAGCTAAACAAAAGGCAAGGGTTCTTCGAATAAGAACCGCTTGATAATCATTTATTGAATCAGTGTAATGACTCGACAAAATCGAGAGAAAAAAAGTTGTCTTTTGGGCAAACAAAATTGGAAGGAAGAAAATTTCTTTTTTATTTTTATTTAAGAACTACTTGAATTTTTCAGTCTGGTTGCGAGGTCTTAATAGTGAGTATGAATCATAGTTCCATTTTTTTTTGATCCACTCTATCTATTTCGTGTTCCAGATACTAGAATAAATAATATCTGACGAATTAGAATCATCTTGATAGAGATAACAGGCCCTTTCTATGTATTATCAATAGGATCAATTCTAACAAGTCACACACTCATATTCCAGAGATACCGAAACAAAAAAATTCCGCGGTCGAACTACCATAATATCTAGAAATGTAGATCTTAAACTAGAAAGGCTTTTTTGGATGGAAAAACTCTGACTTCCTAGTTTTAGTTAGTAGAAACCTAATTGGTTAAAATTCCGTCCAGTAAAACGGAAGAATTATAAATTTCTAAAATGATAGATAGGAATATAGCGAATAAAGCCATTGCGATCCCCATAAAAGGAGTAGTCCCCCAACCCGGGGCGACTTTCCCATATTCCGAATTCAAGGGTTTCAGTAAACTACCTGCACCAGTTCGTTTTGGCCTAGGTTTAGAACTATCTTCAACGGTTTGTGTAGCCATAAATTCTATTTAATCATTGGTGTTGACTTTGTATACTATTCCGTTGTAGTTGTAAATACACGATCTTTTCGTAGATCCATTGTAATCTTGAAATTCTATAAAAATGGAAACAGCAACTTTAGTCGCCATCTCCATATCTGGTTTACTTGTAAGCTTTACTGGGTATGCCTTATATACCGCGTTTGGGCAACCCTCTCAACAATTAAGAGATCCATTCGAAGAACACGGAGACTAATTTAAGTAAGAAGTCTCCCAGATAGGGGGACTTCTTACTTAAATGAAATTATTTTATTCTTTTAGTTGGAGTTGGTGGAACCTTAGGTGGTTCTCGGAAGAAGATAGCGAAAAAAATTATCCCTAAAGTCGAAACTAAAAGGAACGTATAAACCAATGCTTCCATAGATTCGATCCTGGTTTATTTACAATTATAACTTCCACACCTATTCATTTGTCATTTGGGATAATTTCCCATATAAAGAAAGAAAAAGAGTCAAAGAAAGGATGGGAGATGTTTCCCATGTCAAATCAAAAAAGAGAGGTGAAAGATACTATAACAATGTGTATCAAACTGCCTGTTTCCTTGTAGTTGGATCTCCCACTTTTTGGAATGTTCCAAATTCCACTTGAGCATCCAA
Source organism: Triticum urartu (assembly GCF_056163025.1). NCBI lineage: Eukaryota > Viridiplantae > Streptophyta > Magnoliopsida > Poales > Poaceae > Triticum > Triticum urartu. The sequence goes on along the minus strand of NW_028260368.1, from coordinate 8,844,467 downwards.
ATCTGGATCAATACCAGCAAAAAACATCTCGGAACAATGTTCTAGCGCCATGCCAAATGTGTCCGAAAAAGAAGAGCAAAGCAAAGGTAGCATGACCAAAAGTGAACCAACCCCTTGGACTGCTGCGAAAAACACCATCAGATTTCAAAGTAGCCCGGTCTAATTCAAAAATTTCCCCTAATTGAGAACGCCTCGCATATTTTTTTACAGTAGCAGGATCAGAATAACTTACTCCATTAAGTTCGCCACCATAGAACTCCACCGTTACACCTACTTGTTCAACACTATATTTGGATTCTGCTCTTCTAAAAGGAACGTCCTGCTCTAACAATTCCCTCCTCATCTACCAAAACAACCGAAATGTTTCAAAAAAAGTAGGCATACGGCGTACAAAAAGCTCACGTCCTTCTTTATCTCTAAAGACGGGATGTCCTAACCATCCAACAGCTATTCCATCCCCATTGTCCATTGAGCCTGCTCTGAATAATCCCCCTTTTGCCGGATTATTACCAATATAATCATAAAAGGCTAATTTTTCGGGAATTTTAGACCAAGCTTCTGATAAACTAAGATTTTCGGCTAAACCATTGCTAACTCTTCGATATATTTCTTGCTGAAAGTATCCCTGATCCCACTGATAACGAGTAGGCCCCAAATAATTCGATTGGGGTCGTTGCTGACCCATACCACATAGTTCCAGCAACTACGAAAGCTGCAAAAAAAACAGCAGCGATACTACTGGAAAGTACAGTTTCAATATTGCCCATACGTAATCCTTTATATAGACGTTGAGGCGGACGGACACTAAGATGGAATAAGCCCGCTAATATACCCAATGTACCCGCAGCAATATGATGAGAAGCTATTCCCCCCGGAACAAAAGGATCAAAACCTTCTGCACCCCACGCTGGATTTACAGCTTGTACTTTTCCAGTTAGTCCATAAGGATCGGATACCCATATCCCAGGACCATACAAACCCGTTACATGAAATGCCCCAAAGCCAAAGCAAGCCACCCCTGCAAGAAATAAATGAATTCCAAAGATCTTGGGCAAATCCAAAGAGGGTTTTCCCGTCCGCTCATCAGAGAATATTTCTAGGTCCCAATATACCCAATGCCAGATCGCTGCCAAGAAACACAAGCCAGAAAACACAATATGCGTACCTGCCACACCTTCATAACTCCAAATACCCGGATTTGTTACAGTTCCTCCTGAAATACTCCAACCACCCCACGAATCCGTTATTCCTAAACGAGTCATGAAGGGAATTACGAACATACCTTGTCTCCACATTGGATCCAGAACAGGATCAGAGGGATCAAAAACTGCTAATTCGTATAAAGCCATTGAGCCAGCCCAACCAGAAACTAGAGCTGTGTGCATTATATGCACCGCAAGCAATCGACCCGGATCATTCAATACGACAGTATGAACACGATACCAAGGCAAACCCATGGAAATACCCCTTTAGCAAAGAAAAATAGACACGATGTCGCTTTATTTTATCGCATTGAAAAAGACTATCCATATCCTATGTACCTAACCCTTCTAGGGGATTCTGTGTCAGAAAGCGCGAATATTTATTTCATTCCATTAAAAATAAGAAGCCAATTCTGTTCATAAGAAGAAAGAGAAGCAGATCTATTCTATACTCGATAAGTGCCAATATGCAATGGGTAACTTGGCCAATTTGGAAAAAACGAAGAATAGATCGCTACCCCTCTTTGTTTAGCATTCAAATCACCCATTCCCTTTTCTTTATTCAATCTGTCTTACATTCCTTATATGTATAACCTTTCAATCTACGTATTAATAGAATCTATAATATTCATATAGAATAAGAATAAAAATTAAGACAATAAACTGCGGATTCTTTCTTTCTGTTCCATTCTTACGTTTCCATATTAAAGTGTGGTTTTTCTTACTTAAATTTAATAATATTAATCTAATATGCCCATTGGTGTTCCAAAAGTACCTTACCGGATTCCTGGAGATGAAGAAGCGACTTGGGTTGACTTATACAATGTTATGTATCGAGAAAGGACACTTTTTTTAGGTCAAGAGATTCGTTGCGAGATCACGAATCATATTACAGGTCTCATGGTATATCTGAGTATAGAAGATGGAATTAGTGATATTTTTTTGTTTATAAAACTCCCCAGGCGGGTGGCTAATCTCAGGAATGGCTATTTTTGATACGATGCAAACGGTGACACCAGATATATATACAATATGCCTCGGAATAGCCGCCTCCATGGCGTCCTTCATTCTGCTGGAGGAGAACCCACCAAGCGTATAGCATTCCCCTCACGCGAGGATTATGCTTCACCAACCTGCTAGTGCTTATTATCGGGCAAGGACACCAGAATTTTTACTAGAAGTAGAAGAGTTACACAAAGTTCGCGAAATGATCACAAGGGTTTATGCAGTAAGAACAGGCAAGCCTTTTTGGGTTGTATCCGAAGACATGGAAAGGGATGTTTTTATGTCAGCAGACGAAGCCAAAGCTTATGGACTTGTCGATATTGTAGGGGATGAAATGATTGACAAGCACTGCGATACTGATCCAGTGTGGTTTCCAGAAATGTTTAAGGATGGTAGTGTCCGGATTTCTTGTAAAGTTATTTCACAGCTAAATTCGTGTTTTCCTCGATTTAATAGAAAATAGAAAGACTTCATGATGAGCAATCATCAGGTTAAGATGGATCTAAACCAATCCATTTTTTTCTATATACATACAACATGCCGACGGTTAAACAACTTATTAGAAACGCAAGACAGCCAATACGAAATGCTCGAAAAACGGCCGCGCTTAAAGGATGCCCTCAGCGTCGAGGAACATGTGCTAGGGTGTATGTGCGACTCGTTCAGATCATGACTTCAAACAAATATAAAAAAAATTGAAGTATCCATGATTAGTACCAATGAATAGGATATAGCTTCTCTATCCTAGATTTCTATGGTATATGGAATTTATGGTTTCCTTTGGTGCAAATCCAATTATCTAAATTGGAAATAAGAAGCAATTCTCCCATTGGTAGCAAATGGTTATCCATTAAGCGGAGGAAATAGTAATAAAAAGAAAAAGGCTTATGCTCCTTTATCTTAAAAGAACGGACTAACAGGGTCAGCTACTTAGCCAACTTTCATAATTAAATACCGTCACTGTATGGATAACTCTTATTGTGAAAAGAGCTATTTACTCTATAATGGATAGGTAGAGCCAAAGAATGTGGACTATACAAGTTCGCAATAACCTTTTGATGAAAGAAAGGGCTCCGGTGTATAGAGAGGGCCTCACCGTTTAAAAGGGAACCATAGAAACGATGGAACCCACTATTTTTTTTAGTATTATTAGAATGAATTTGTTATTTCGTATAGAAATAACTGAACGGAGTGGAATAAAAAAATCGTGGTTGGGAAGGTTACTATAGCAAAAGCCATTGGAATTAATATTTTATATATCGGAATAATTAGTTTTGTTATTAATGAGAAAAAGGGTGCTAAAAGAAGAGAAATCATTAGTTATTCATTAAGGTTAATTTGATTCAATGACCAGAGTTCCGCGAGGATATATAGCCCGGAGACGACGAACAAAAAATGCGTTCATTTGCCTCAAACTTTAGAGGGGCTCATTTAAGACTTAATCGAATGATTACCCAACAGGTAAAAAGAGCTTTTGTTTCCTCTCATCGAGATAGAGGTAGGCAAAAGAGGGATTTTCGTCGTTTGTGGATCACTCGGATAAACGCAGCAACGCGGGTATATAAAGTATTCGATAGTTATAGTAAATTAATACACAACCTGTACAAGAAGAAATTGATTCTTAATCGTAAAATGCTTGCACAAGTAGCTGTATCAAATCCAAATAATCTTTACACGATTTCCAATAAAATAAAGATCATCAATTAAAGGTATAAATAAAGTAATATACTGGAATAATAAAAGATGAATTCCCGGAGAGGGAACTCCGGGAAGATACAATAAATTAAGATTAAGTGGTAGGAATCAACGAGCTGGATTACTTTCTTTATAATATATATAGGTCTGGCCCTTTCGAATTCGAATAAAACATCAACAATCGGAACTTAAGTTCCGGTTGTTGTTTCTTAAATTTTGGTTGTTGTTTCTTAAGTTTCGATTGGAATTGTACTTTTGCGTTAATTGAGGAATATGTCTATTTTTTCTGGGTCTAGAACCTGTAATTATTGAAATTGACTGGGCTTGAAATTGCTTTTCGTTCTCATAGTTACGAAACGGTAAGAAAGATAAAATACGAGCCTGTTTTATAGCAAGAGTAATTAATCGTTGTTGTTTCAAGGTTAATCTATTTATTCGTCTCGATAATATTTTTCCTTGTTCACTAATAAATCTATTAATTAAACTCATGTTTCTATAATCAATTCGATCTCCCGGGCCAATCCGGGGACGCCTACGAAAAGGGTTGTTTAGATTTACGAAAAGGTTGCTTGAATTTACGAAAAGTTTGCTTGGATTTACGAAAGGGTTGCTTGGATTTATTAAAAGTTTGCTTGGATTTACTAAAGGGTTGCTTAGATTTAAGAAAAGGTTGTTTAGATGTATACATGATTTATTCCTTATTTAAAATTTGAAAATTTGAAAATTCACTTCTTTATTTTATTAATTTAGGATCCAGAAGAAGTAGTTTTTCTTTGATCCATATCTTATTTGATTCATATTATAGTATATGAATACCCTCTATACATATGAAATAATATCTACCGGAAATCAGATGAGTTGATTTGTATTTTGTATTCTATACTATGTTTTCTTTATATATTAAATATGAAGTTCTTACTCTTTCTGTTGTTTGGAAAGATCAAACACACGATGTTCCTATTTCTTTATTTCGTGATGAGTCGTATGCTTGCGACAATAACGACAAAATTTTTTGAATTCTAATTGTCCGGGTGTATTGTGGCGATTCTTTTGAGTACTATATCTAGAAATCCCCGTCGATTCCTCATTGGCACCTTTTCGAACACAACTGATGCATTCCAAAATAACTCTGATTCTAACATCTTTTCCCTTGGCCATGAACCTCCTTTTCTTTTTGGATTGACTTAACTTAATTCTTCTACTTATTCTTTTATTCTTCTATTTTGAATCCGAAGAAGAAGAATAAAATTCATTAGAATAATTTTTTTTTATTCTTTAATTAAGTAATAAAAAATAGAGAAATAATTAAAGAATACAATCCTTGTCGAATTAGCAAAGATTTTGGTTCGAAATCCTTTCATTTAATTAGCCAGCCCCGCCTTTTCTATGCTCTGATTTCTGAGGCCTTATTTAGCTTGGGTACCCCTTTAAATTGAATTTCTATTTTCAAAAATGGGGTTTACCAAATTTTTAATGACTCTGAGGTTCAACCCAATCCATCTTTCTTTCTTTTTCCTTCCGATACTAAAAAAAGATTGAAAAGGATCAAATTTTGTCATATCACGAAGAAATCTATCCCTCCCATAGCAATAACTAGAATTAAAAAAAAGGGAATGACAAAGCATCTGGGAATAAACGATTAATTTCTATCAATAAACCTGCTAAAGCACCAAACCATAGAGTACTTAGCACGGGTGCTACAGAGAGATATGTTTTTATATCCCGCATTGAAAATCCTCCTTCCTTGTTGGAATACATATATGATCATAAACTCTTGCCCAAGATTGTTATGCTATATATAAAATGAACCATATCGACGAAATTTTCCTATCCCTAAAAAAGAAAAAGATGACCCCTTCTTCCTATATATTACCAAGGAAAAGTAATCCTTCTTTTATAGGCGAAATTATATTGGATTTTATATGTATATAATTCCTTAATTATATGAGACCAAAAAGAAGAAATGACACGAGGGTTCTATATATAGATAGAGAAAGAAAGAAGAAGAAAATTATGATGTGGAAAAGAAGACAGGAATTGTGTACAATGGCATTGTACAACAATTTAATTTGGAAAAGGGATGTAGCGCAGCTTGGTAGCGCGTTTGTTTTGGGTACAAAATGTCACAGGTTCAAATCCTGTCATCCCTACCTATTACTTCTTTCTTCTTTATAGGCAGTAGCGACGAGATCAATTAAAGTAAAGTGGGTATAACTTGAATTTGTGGAGACTATACGTACGTGAGATACATTAGGAATAGAAAAAGATTTTCTTTTTGAATGAATGAAAGCGCTCTTAGTTCAGTTCGGTAGAACGCGGGTCTCCAAAACCCGATGTCGTAGGTTCAAATCCTACAGAGCGTGATTCCATCTATTTTATGTCGAAGCAGAGTAAAATAACTTAACAAAATTGAATTGTAACTCCAATTTCAATTTGACCTCCTCTCTGGTCTGGAGGAGGTCAATCAAAAAAAAAAAATGACTCAATCAAAGATCCAACTGATCCCCACGCCTGTATTGCAAATACGCAGTCACGAATAATCCCGCTAAAGTAATAGGAATTAGGCCTAAGACGATTCCAAATAGAAAAACTTCAATCATTTCGATTTGTTCGAGGGGATAAAAAAAGAGGTACGATCTATCCCTAAATAGTACTCTAAATTATCCACGAATCTCAATGACCAAGAAAAGAATTCCTAATTAGTCTGGAAAAGAGTCGTAGAATGCCAGGAATCCCAAAGAAAGATTTTTCTTTTCTGAATTATAATTATTCAGTCAATTCAAATAAGGCGTATCTTGTTCAAGCCAATAAATAGAGCTGGGGTTATAGTTAAAGCAGCCAGTAGAAAACCAAAATAACTAGTTAAAGTAAGCATGAAAGAGTTAAATTCCATTTATTTTTTTTTACTACACTACATATGTTGGTAAAGCATTTACCTAAGTTATGGAAAATTCATAATTCATCAGTTATTTTAGATAATACTAAAAAACAAGATAGAGTAAGATACAGAAGTGTAAAAGAAAGTGGATTCATCAGATGATACATGAGTCCCTAATTCCGAATCAAGAGATTTGTTGTGGAATTTGTCAATTGAGTAAAGTAATAATATTAAGAACTAGATCATCTAACCCCATTGAATGAAAAAAAGAAATTCAATTTTCAGGGAAATTTTTGAATAAGAGATAAATAAACAATTGAATTTGAAAAAAAAAACTTCTTTCTATTTTGGATAATTTCTTTTTCAATAGGACCCTCTTTTTGGAGTGAACGATCGAATATTCCCCTATTCCTTCTTATTTTAACTGATTGTATTCCATATGGAATAAGAGGAGAACAAAAGCATTCCACGACCTGCCAAGGGGCTGTTAAAAAAAAAAAAAAAAGAAAGCTCTTCCTTGAATTTACTTTATTTTTATTCCTTTTTCGAACTCCAACCAAAGTAGATTCGAAGACGAGTCACTTCAATTATCCTTTTAAGTTCTATTCTATCTTCTGTCTTTCCCTATTTCATCTCGTAAAGTTCCGCGCTCGCAGTTTGGTCAAGAAAGTTAGACCTAATCCAACAAACAATACAAGGATGAATTACGAATTATGAAAGGATAGATTTCACATATACTTGTCCTTGTATTGTGTCAGTATGAGAATATCCTTCCTAAATTATTTATCCAAACCTATTGATCATTAACTTAGATTTTCCCAAGATTTTGGCTGCTATTCCGAATTACTCTATTATTCCGAAGCCAATGAAAAGTAAGTAGAACCTACAAAAATGGGGTTTTCTATTGATGCCTTGAATAACATATAGCTTACCTATAGACAAAAAAAAAAATAAAAAAGTAATTATGTTTCGGAACCAGGCAAAACCAGATTGCTGTGCCATAGGAAGGATAGCTATACTAATTCGGTATACTCAAAATACACCTTTGGTACAAAATTGACAATCTCACAAGGATGAAATATCAGTAATTTTCTATTTACTGGTCGATCCCATCTTTTACGGAATCAATTCCTTTTTTGAATGTACAAAAATTTTGGGAGTTCAGCATGTCTGGAAGCACGGGAGAACGTTCTTTTGCTGATATTATTACCAGTATTCGATACTGGGTTATTCATAGCATTACTATACCTTCCCTATTCATTGCGGGTTGGTTATTTGTCAGTACGGGTTTAGCTTATGACGTGTTTGGAAGTCCTAGGCCAAACGAGTATTTCACGGAAAGCCGACAAGGAATTCCGTTAATAACCGACCGTTTTGATTCTTTAGAACAACTCGATGAATTTAGTAGATCCTTTTAGGAGGCCCTCAATGACCATAGATCGAACCTATCCTATTTTTACAGTGCGATGGCTGGCTATTCACGGACTAGCTGTACCTACTGTTTTTTTCTTGGGATCAATATCAGCAATGCAGTTCATCCAACGATAAAACAAATTCCAACTATAGAACTATGACACAATCAAACCCGAATGAACAAAATGTTGAATTGAATCGTACCAGTCTATACTGGGGTTTATTACTCATTTTTGTACTTGCTGTTTTATTTTCCAATTACTTCTTCAATTGAGAGAAAGAAAGAGACTAATAAGAATTCTCTTATCCCATTTGGAAGGATACCATCCTTATAACTACCCATGACTGTTTTTGTCTCTAGCATGACCAATTGATAAAATGTGGAGGAAAGTAGGGGAAATGGCCGATACTACTGGAAGAATTCCTCTTTGGCTGATAGGTACTGTAGCTGGTATTGCTGTGATTGGTTTAGTAGGTGTTTTCTTTTATGGTTCATATTCTGGATTGGGTTCATCTCTATAGTAATCGGAGGGACCAGATTGTAAACATGAAAAAGTAGGAGCTTAGCGGGTCCTTACCCCCCTTTATCTGATTAGAGCGGAAAGGACCCGCGGAATTTTTATTTTACTCTTATAACGCGAATTGAATCTATTCGATTCACTCTTATGAAGCAACAAGAAAAAGAGATCACTCGAGGATCCAATATCTTATTCCACGAAGGAAGTATCCTGAAAATCCTTGATTTAGTTTCGAGTAATAAACTAATAAAACCTTAATCAAAACTATTCAACTAGCCTAAAAATAAAAAAACCTTCAATGGAAGAGTTTACTTTTTTTTTGCAAAATTTCTGTAAATTTGAAGTTGAACTTAATTAAACAAGCCAAGCAATTTGCTCACAATCACAAGAAATTTTTCCCCCGCCATATTTTCTTCCCCTCTGTTTGTCCACTACCTCGGCTAAACCTAAGCAAAAGAAAAAGAGGTCCAAGAGACAGACCCGAATAAAGAAGAAATAGTAATCTTTGACGAATTAGGAAGAAAAAGGATTCTTATTTTGATACAAGAAGAATCGGCACAAGAAAAAGGCTTTTTCTTGTGCCGAATAGACGATTAAGAAGACCTGCAATCCCTCCGAAAAAGAAGAAATTTTAATTTGATTGTTCTCGCCTTTGCCTTGGATTCTCTTCTTTTGCATGGGATATAAATAAGGAATTCCAGACATCTCATAAACAAAAAGCAGTCTAAACAAAAAAAGGATTTCCAAAATAGATCATAGATAATTCTAGCAATTGCCAATAAATCGAGGCTTTTTACCAACTTGATGGTAAGAAATCCCGGGACCTAGAAATTCATTTCGTACAATTGAACCTTTTCAAACTGTTTCTTTTTGAGAACCAAAAAAACTTGTGCCAAAATAACGGATGCGAAGAAGAACAAAAGGCCTTGGACACGTAATGGATCCTGAAGCACGATTTCTGCGTCCCCCTGACCAAAACCTCCCACATTAGGATTGCTTGTTAATGGTTGATCAAGCTTGATGGATTCCCCCTCTGAAACAAGAAGTTCTGGTCCGGGAGGTATAATATCAATCACTTGGCGTCCATCTGATGCATCAACTATGGATATTTCATACCCCCCCTTTTCTTTACGTAGTATTTTTCTTACTATACCTGTTGACGTAGCATTATAGACTGTATTGTTACTCTTGCTACCATCAGGATAGATCTGTCCTCTTCCTCGGTTTCCCCCTACATATATGGGATATTTTAAGAAATGAGCATCTTTCTTCGTAGCAGGATCAGGGGAAAGAATGGGAAAGACAATTTCACTATATTTCTTACCGGGAACAGGGCCTATCACAAGAATGTTTTTTTTATCGGGACGATAACTCTGAAAAGCAAGATTTCCTATCTTTTCTTTTAACTCAGGGGAAATACGATCGGGCGGCGCTAATTCGAATCCCTCGGGCAAAATAAGAACAGCACCTACATTCAACCCTCCCTTTTTTCCATTAGCAAGAACTTGTTTCAATTGCATATCATAAGGAATTCGAAGAACTGCTTCAAATACAGTATCGGGAAGCACAGCTTGGGGAACTTCAATATCGACGGGCTTGCTAGCTAAATGGCAATTGGCACATACAATTCGTCCAGTTGCTTCTCGTGGGTTTTCATAACCCTGCTGCGCAAAAATGGGATATGCATTTGAAATAGATGTCCGAGTTATTACGTATATCATGATCGATACAGAAATCGATCGAGTTATCTGTTCCTTTACCCAAGAAAAAGTATTTCTATTTTCCATGTCCAATCGCAGATCCCAGAATTTCTACAATAAATTAGATAGGTAGCTAAGCTAATCTAGTTCCCTATACACGAATCTGTTGTCATTCTACTGCAACAGTTGTACTGCAATGATGAATACCTTAAAGTAGGTATAAATAGAAAGAATTTTGCTAAAATGGAAAAGGGCTTTCTTTCTAAAAAAAGATGCTTGCTAATTTGATTAATATTAATATCGGGAGATCAAATGAATTTATGCTTCACTAATTGAATGATAAATGACTACAAGCGAAGGAGATAGACGATTTAAACAAAAAAAGACCCAAAATTTCAAACATGTATCTAGAATTACTGGAAAACTACAAACAAAAATAGTGAAAATAAGCTCGTTAGGAGCCCATCCAAAATCGTTGTAGACCCAACGAATTACTAGTTCCCAACCACGGGTGGAGTGAAATCCAACAAAAAAATCAGTAACTAAAAGAATAAAAAAAGCTTTTATTGAGTCATTTAAATTATAGAAGAATTCCTGAACCCAAGAATTCAAAATGACAAGTTCCTCTTTACCCAGAAAAAAAGAACCACTTAGAATAGCCAAACAGATTATATTTGTCGAGAAATGCAAAATGGTATGGAGATGATCCTCATTATTTATTTTGACCCATTGTATTATTTCCTTGTGTATTCCTGTAGGAGGTTTTTGTACATGTGTCTTTAGTTTCCCTTTTATCATCTCGTCCAAGAGAGAAAGTTCTTCTAATTCTATGAATCTTTCTAGAATCCTTTTCTCTTGAATATCAGTTAAGAGAGTTTCGGATTGCCTGGTATTCCACCAATTCTTAATCCAAAGTTCCAGACATTTGTTAAATGAGGAAGAGACCCCCCAAGGCAAAAGTACGATAAATACAAGATATAGTAAAGAAGGCAATGCTTTCTTTTTTTTCATTTTTGATCTGTAAATGGAGTTGTTAATGAATATGCTTCATTCGCTGACTCTATTCCATTCCCTGACTCTATATGATGATATTTCTATTTCATGATATTTCTATTTCTTTGAAGCAAAAACTCTATAGGTTTGATACCCTGTATCTATTCTTCTTTTTTGTATATTAGTTATTAGTGGAATTTCAGTGCATTGGGTTCTTTCTTAGATCTAGATGGAATGAAATAGTGAAATAGAATAAAAAAAAAGCCCTTTCGGATGAAAAAGGAAGAATAGTATGCGATATATCTAACTTGGATAAAAAAAAATTAAAAGCAAATTTCTCTTATCCTCGTTTGTTCCTTCCTTTAGATAAATACTTAAAAATCCCCTTACAATAACAAATCCAATTTAGAAGGGACTTCCTCCCTGTGTTGAGAAAACTTTTCTTCTTCCAATTCTTCTTTTCTTCATTCAACTCAGTTCAAAAAAGATACCTCAAAATACTTCAATTGGTACGCGCAAGAAATAGGCCAATTCGGCAGCTTTTTGTTCAATTTCTCGTGGAGTAAAAAATTTATCATCAGTACGAGTCAAGGGAATGATCCCCTGGCCCCGGATTTCCATATAAAGAATACGACGAGGATAAAGACCCTCTTTAACCTGAATTCTAATTGATTGGATATCCCGCATAAGGAATCGAAGGAAGACGCGACGTTTTATTCCAGGGAATCCCCAACGAAAAATGCACACTATTCCCTCTTTTCTATCGAATCGGTCATAACCACTACCTACATTCCACAAAATAGTACACCACAAGTAGGAGCTAATGAATAGGCCTGCGATTCCGTAGAAAGACATCACGACCCCCTGCGGAAAAAAAAGAATTTCTTGAGATGGAAGTATAGATATAATATTCTTACCAAGATAACTGGAAATCCCAACCGATAAGAATCCTAGTGAACCTAGAAAAAGAATACAGGCCCAGAAAAAATTACCCCTTTTTCGAGAACCTTTTAGAAGTTCTACCCATATGTGTTCTGATCGCCAATTCATATTAGATATACTAAATCCAGCAGCGGTCGATTGAAATTGAGAGAATAAGCTAAATAATTTTGACTTTACTTTTTTTGATTCTGAAATCGCCTTCAGCAACTAGTACTCCTGTGAAATAATAGGTTAGATACATTGACTTTCTATTCAAAAAATATTCGTTGATTCAATTAAAATAAATAAAATAAAACTCGCTATACCTGGCTCTGCATATTCATGCATTTATGCTCGTAGCCTATATCCGCATCCATAACCGTTTTTCATTTGTGTGTAGAAAGTGTGTGTAGAAAAAGCCACATACCCTACCATATTATATTACTTACACTAAAAAATACTAGACAATCTTATTTTTTTGCACATAAAGAAATAAAGAAGTCATTGCAATTGCCGGAAATACTAAGCCTACTAAAGGCACGAAAATAGAAGGTAAGTTTAAATCCGTCATGGAATAGGTGTCTCAATTCAAATTTACTATTTCTATCTAGTCGAAAAATATCTTAAGATTCTTATGATATAATTAAGTATATCTATTATAAGGAATATTGACTATTGTATTGTATTTTTTATTTTTAGTTTGAAAAATATTCTGTAAAAAAAATGAAAGGATAATAAGAAAATTCCAAAAAAGGAGAACTAATTAAAAAGATTTTATTTTGATTTTCCCATCCTCATGGCCTTTCTATCTTTCTAATCTAATTTGAAATTGGATTCAAAAGAAAGCGGTTAGAATTTACTTCCTGCATACATACTTCTCTAGAAGCGCATACAATAATGCGTGGTAAAGGCGGAAAAATAGTATATTCAATCAAAATCAAAGGGCAAATTATCTTACCTACTATAGATCCCCTACTACCCTCTTAGACTTTAAAAGGCGATATACCACCCAAAGAAAGGGTATGAAAATGCCGGGTGGAGTTAGCTTTTCGACGAAGACCTGTCCCGTGCAGCGAAGCCCTGTTAGTAAGACCCCCCGCAATAATGGATTATAGAAGAATATTATTCCAAATACTCCTCTGGACGCATATAGTAGCATTGCGATTCCGAATCTTTTTTATTTATGAATATGAACAGAAAAAATTCATTGTATCGTTGGGTCGGAGCGGAGGTTTGGTCCAGAAAAATTAGAAACAAAACGTCTACTCTACCGCATTGAAGTCTATAGCGCTGTATTTCCACGAAAGTATAATTCTTACCATCAGGATACGATCCTTTCTTTTGAACTAAACGTCTCTACGATGGGTCCAGGTTCTATGTCCAATCCCAAATCAAGGATTTCTCGCTCTTGATCGGAGTCATAAACTAAAAAAAAACTACCTTTTTATCCTTTTTCTCAAGGTTATAGAAAACTTCCTTATCTAGTTCTAGCATTTTGAAAAAAAAAAAATGCTTCTTTTTTTACACACAGTTCGAGTCACTTGTTGACTCACGATTACGCCTGTTAAAAGTTTCAAACGTCCTCTTTTTTGAAATTGAAAGAGAGTCCTATAAAAAGGTCTAACTTCCAAACTATGTCTTTTTTCATTCATTCTCCTTTAGTTTTTTTCTCTATCTAGAAGTGGAATAGAATAACCCGGTTGAAGGGTAATGATCATACGTCTGTAATGCATTGTATGGCCCAGAATAGGTCCTATTCTTCTACCTTTTCCAGGTAGTCGATGGCTATTCACAGCTACCACCTTAACACCAAAGAAGAGTTCGACCCAATGCTTTATTTCTGTCTTAGTGAATCCCGATTCGACATTAAAAGTATATTGATTCTTTCCCAATAAACGAAGACTTTTTTCTGTAAATACTGCGTATTTGATTCCATTATCATTATCATATGATAATACTATATTTTATTATTTTATTATTTTATTTGTATTTCTTTATTGTATTATACCTTAATATATATATTCTAGATATATAGAATAGACGAATCTCAATTTGTCAAGTCTCATGATCATATCATGATCTATTTTTATTCGGCTCAATCTTTTTTTTCTAAAAAAGATTGAGCCGAGTTTAATTGCAATCAATTAGAAGAATAAAGAAGAATTACTGCATTTCATAACTGATTTTTTTCTCTTTTTATTTCGTTTCTTTTTTATTTATACCTTCTTTATCTTTAGTTTTATCTAGTTAATCAATAGTATCTACCGGCTCGAACTCGAATTTGATCGCCTTCCATACTTCACAAGCTGCGGCTAGTTCAGGACTCCATTTGCAAGCTGCTCGGATAATTTCATTACCTTCGCGAGCAAGATCGCGCCCTTCGTTACGAGCTTGTACACAGGCTTCTAAAGCCACTCGATTAGCTGCTGCACCAGGTGCATTTCCCCAAGGATGTCCTAAAGTTCCTCCACCAAATTGTAATACAGAATCGTCCCCAAAGATTTCGGTCAGAGCTGGCATATGCCAAACATGAATACCACCTGAAGCTACCGGTATAACACCTGGCATGGGATACCCAGTCCTGAGTGAAAAAGATACCGCGAGCACGATCTTTTTCAATAAAATCATCGCGCAATAAATCAACAAAACCTAAAGTCATTTCGCGTTCCCCTTCTAACTTACCTACTACTGTACCGGAGTGGATATGATCTCCCCCAGACATACGCAATGCTTTAGCTAATACACGGAAATGCATACCATGATTTTTCTGTCTATCAATAACTGCATGCATTGCACGGTGAATGTGAAGAAGTAGGCCATTGTCGCGGCAATAATGAGCCAAAGTAGTATTTGCGGTGAATCCCCCAGTTAAGTAGTCATGCATTACAATAGGAACCCCTAATTCTCTTGCAAATACAGCTCTCTTAATCATTTCTTCACATGTACCCGCAGTCGCATTCAAGTAATGCCCCTTGATTTCACCGGTTTCGGCCTGTGATTTATAAATAGCTTCGGCACAAAAGACAAAACGGTCTCTCCAGCGCATAAATGGTTGTGAGTTTACGTTTTCATCATCTTTGGTAAAATCAAGTCCACCACGTAGACACTCATAACACGCTCTACCATAATTTTTTGCGGATAATCCCAATTTTGGTTTAATAGTACATCCCAATAAAGGACGACCGTACTTGTTCAACTTATCTCTTTCAACTTGGATACCATGAGGCGGGCCTTGGAAAGTTTTTGAATAAGTAGGGGGAATTCGTAGATCCTCCAAACGTAGAGCACGTAGGGCTTTGAAACCAAATACGTTACCTACAATGGAAGTAAACATGTTAGTAACGGAACCCTCTTCAAATAGGTCTAATGGATAAGCTACATAACAGATCCATTGGTTGTCTTCCCCAGCAACAGGCTCGATGTGATAGCATCGTCCTTTGTAACGATCAAGACTGGTAAGTCCATCAGTCCAAACAGTTGTCCATGTACCAGTAGAAGATTCGGCAGCTACTGCAGCCCCTGCTTCTTCGGGCGGAACCCCAGGCTGAGGACTTACTCGGAATGCTGCCAAGATATCAGTATCCTTAGTTTCATACTCTGGGGTGTAGTAAGTCAATTTATAATCTTTAACACCAGCTTGAAATCCAACACCTGCTTTAGTTTCTGTTTGTGGTGACATAAGTCCCTCCCTATAACTCTTGAATTAAGAATTCTCACAATAACAGGGTCTACTCGATGTTAATTAGGCGTAAATGAAACTTTAGCAAAAATCTCGTAAAACAAAAAGGATATTCAATTAATATAATATCAACTCATTAAAGAAAATTGAGGGCATGCTTAGGTTAATGAATATGTTTCATTCATATATAATGCGTACACCCTGTGTATGTTCTATCCTATAGGAATTCCAATATAGGAATTCGATAGGAATTGAGTTGTTGTTATGGTAAGTTAACACGGTTCGTTATTAAACCATGGATTTGATTTACCAAATCCATAATTATTGTATACTCTTTGATAGATATAGCGCAACCCAAATTAATTCCTAATCCTTATTTTACAAGTTCTTAATAGTTCTCTTTTCTTATTTTGAATGCAAATACCTAACTAAATACTAATAAAATTCTTTGTTGACAGCAATCTATGCTTCACAGTAGTATATATTTTGTATATCGAAGTCCTAGATAGGAAAGTAGAGTAGGCACAGATCCTCCACAAAAGGCAAAATGTATATGAAAAAAAAGATTGATTGAACTTTCCAATGGACTCATTCCATGAGTAAACGATTGAATGGGATTCGCTTGGGCAACGAAATCAAGTCCTGGTCCCCTTTTCTCTCTTATTGAATTAACTAATTCATTTCCTTTTTACTTTTGGATTTTTTTTGATTTGATTTGGCATTATTCAACAATAAAAAAAGAAAAATTTCGACAAATTCCTTTTTTTTAATTATGTGATAATTATGAGAACCAATCCTACTACTTCTCCTCCCGGGGTTTCCACAATTGAAGAAAAAAGTACAGGTCGTATCGATCAAATTATTGGACCCGTGCTGGATGTCACTTTTCCCCCAGGCAAGTTACCTTATATTTATAACGCTTTGGTAGTCCAGAGTAGAGACACTGCCGATAAGCAAATTAATGTGACTTGTGAGGTACAACAATTATTAGGAAATAATCGAGTTAGAGCTGTAGCTATGAGTGCTACGGACGGGTTGATGAGAGGAATGGAAGTGATTGACACGGGAGCTCCTCTCAGTGTTCCGGTCGGTGGAGCTACTCTCGGACGAATTTTCAACGTTCTTGGGGAGCCTGTTGACAATTTGGGTCCTGTAGATAGTAGTGCAACGTTCCCTATTCATAGATCTGCGCCTGCCTTTATCGAGTTAGATACGAAATTATCCATCTTTGAAACAGGTATTAAGGTCGTCGATCTTTTAGCTCCTTATCGACGTGGAGGAAAAATAGGACTATTTGGGGGGGCTGGAGTAGGTAAAACAGTACTGATCATGGAATTAATCAATAACATTGCTAAAGCTCATGGGGGCGTATCCGTATTCGGTGGAGTAGGGGAACGGACTCGTGAAGGAAATGATCTTTATATGGAAATGAAGGAATCCGGAGTAATTAATGAAAAAAATATTGAGGAATCAAAGGTAGCTCTAGTCTATGGCCAAATGAATGAACCACCGGGAGCTCGTATGAGAGTTGGTTTAACTGCCCTAACTATGGCGGAATATTTCCGAGATGTTAATAAGCAAGACGTGCTTTTATTTATCGATAATATCTTTCGTTTTGTTCAAGCAGGATCAGAGGTATCCGCTTTATTAGGGAGAATGCCCTCCGCAGTGGGTTATCAACCTACTCTTAGTACAGAAATGGGTTCTTTGCAAGAAAGAATTGCTTCTACTAAAAAGGGATCTATAACTTCGATTCAAGCAGTTTATGTACCTGCAGACGATTTGACCGACCCTGCCCCTGCCACAACATTTGCACATTTGGATGCTACTACCGTACTTTCCAGAGGATTAGCTTCCAAGGGTATTTATCCAGCAGTAGATCCTTTAGATTCAACCTCGACTATGTTACAGCCTCGGATCGTTGGCAACGAACATTATGAAACTGCGCAAAGAGTTAAGGAAACTTTACAACGTTACAAAGAACTTCAGGACATTATCGCAATTCTTGGCTTGGATGAATTATCGGAAGAGGATCGTTTAACTGTAGCAAGAGCAAGAAAAATTGAGCGTTTCTTATCACAACCGTTCTTTGTGGCAGAAGTTTTTACTGGTTCTCCAGGAAAGTATGTTGCTCTTGCGGAAACTATTAGGGGATTTCAACTAATCCTTTCCGGAGAATTAGACGGCCTACCTGAACAGGCTTTTTATTTGGTGGGTAACATCGATGAAGCTAGCACGAAAGCTATAACCTTAGAAGAGGAGAACAAATCGAAGAAATGAAATTAAATCTTTATGTACTGACTCCTAAGCGAATTATTTGGGATTGTGAAGTGAAAGAAATCATTTTATCCACTAATAGTGGCCAAATTGGCGTATTACCAAACCACGCCCCCATTAACACAGCAGTAGATATGGGTCCTTTGAGAATACGCCTCCTCAACGACCAATGGTTAACAGCGATTCTGTGGAGCGGTTTTGCGAGAATAGTTAATAATGAGATCATCATTTTAGGAAATGATGCGGAACTGGGTAGTGATATTGATCCGGAAGAAGCTCAAAAGGCACTTGAAATAGCCGAAGCTAACTTGAGTAAAGCTGAGGGTACGAAAGATTTGGTTGAAGCGAAGCTCGCTCTCAGACGAGCTAGGATACGAATCGAGGCTGTCAATTGGATTCCCCCATCCAATTGAAGACAATCCAGTGGTTTATAGTTGATACAAAGAAAAAGGGAAGAGGGGTAGAAAAAGTTATTAGATAGCGAAGCGAAGTAAGTCCAATGCTATCTAGTAATTTTTCTACCTACTTACCTACTATTGGATTTGAACCAATGACTCCCGCCGTATGAAAGCAATACTCTAACCACTGAGTTAAGTAGGCAATTTATCACCACAAAGGAAGACCCATTACTTCGATCGATTATATATTGAATCCCTTTTCTAAGCAATACCGCTCTGTTATTGGTCTGTTATATACTAAATACTAAACTAAATACTAAACAGATACAGATCAAAGGGGTATCCTCTGGCATTAGAAAATATTCATCTTGACAAGAAATTATCTATATGTTAAGATATCTCTGATAAGGGCTATAGCTCAGTTCGGTAGAGCAACTCGTTTACACGTGCGCCAATGCTTTTCAAAGGAGCTTATTATGCAATGAACATAATCGATCTTATTGCAAAATCAATGTCTTACTTCATAGATTCGAGAGAATAGGAGAACAGTAGCCTGACAAACAGTCGGTTCAGTCCGATTCAGGTGCCAATTCAGGTGCCTAATCAAATAGAACCCTTATGGATTTGCTAGTTGATAAGGTAAATATCCAGCCCACTAAATGCTAGGCGTAATGAGGATAAGGGCCTCCAAAAAACTTCTTTTCGTTCTATGAACTTTAAGGTGTATGAAGTCTCATAGTTAACTCTTGCAGTGGAACGATAGAGACTCCATTTCACTTAGGTTGATTTAATTTAGACCGGAGGCAGACCTAAGTCAAGGTAATCCTCCTTTGAAACACTTTGGTATTGCTCCTAGATAGATCATAATACAAAAAATCAATCAGAGCACAGGGAGCCATCTCATTATCTTTCCGTAAAGAAAAACTATGGTGGACTAACTGATCTTTAAATCAGTTTATGAAAGAGCCCAATGCAAAAAAATGCATGTTGGGTCTTTGAAACAGTTCAAATCATTTCGATAATAATCCGTTTGATCTGTTTTACCGAGAAGGTCTACGGTTCGAATCCGTATAGCCCTAATATGCCCTTTTTTAGATTTTAGGATCTCTATCCTATGTTTTCTTTAGTTTAGTATAGTTTTCATTTTCTCATTAGTATTTGTTTATAGACTGGATAGGCGCCTGCGACATAGAATAGAGATAAAAGCATTACCAAAGGCTCATTCATCGAAAATCAAAATCATACAGACAGGAAAAGAAAAACGAATTTCTATCAAATCAATAGAAGAAAGGATCCTTTCCCTGATTTGAATCCCGTCCTCCTTCAAATAGGATATCTCTAGACTTCCCTATAATAACTGCAATGATTTTATCCATTTTGCGAATTCCTACTTTGTTTTAAGTATATTTATTACTTTGTTTATAGATACATTATGTAAATTGATCAACTTTAAATAGAAAAAATAAAGTAAAGAGTAAATAAGAAAACAGAATATTCTGTCTCATAGTTCTGAAATAGAGTTCTTTATTTTTATTTTATAGTATTACTTCTCATTAATTATACTGCATAGATTAGTCCTACTATCTTAATTAGGTTCTAATTTAGTAGTATTCTCATTTTTATTTAATAGTCTCTTATTATTTTATTATTAAATATTAAATAAAGGATAGAGCTATTCTTTTTTCTAGAGATTCTAGAGAAAGCGAGACAAAGTGAAACGAGAAAGTTTTCTTTATATAAGAATTAGATCTACATACACCATATCTAAATAGAATGGAAATCCAAAAGAAAGGGAGTTGGGATTCCATTGGATGAATCTTTAAAGAAGATGCAGCACAGAGGAAACAAAGGCTAAACTTAAACTAAGCGCTTTTGTTTGAACAAAAAAGATTCTTGTTTCACCGAGGAAAAGAGAGAAGTTCTGGATAAATTGACAATGCTGAATTGAATTGACTAATTTAAGTTCCGCCTATTCCACATTAATGGGAGTACATTATGTTTCTGCTTCACGAATATGATATTTTTTGGACATTTCTAATAATAGCAAGCCTTATTCCTATTTTGGCATTTTCGATTTCAGGACTTTTAGCCCCGGTTAGTGAAGGACCAGAGAAGCTTTCTAGTTATGAATCGGGTATAGAACCCATGGGAGGGGCTTGGGTACAATTCCGAATACGCTATTATATGTTTGCGCTCGTTTTTGTTGTTTTTGATGTGGAAACCGTCTTTCTATACCCTTGGGCAATGAGTTTCGACGTATTGGGTGTATCCGTTTTTATCGAAGCTTTGATTTTCGTGCTTATCTTAGTTGTTGGTTTAGTTTATGCATGGCGAAAAGGAGCCTTGGAATGGTCTTAACTGAATATTTAGACAAAAAAAAAGAAGGAAAAGATTCTATTGAGACAGTTATGAATTTGATTGAGTTTCCCTTACTTGACCAAACAAGTTCCAATTCTGTTATTTCAACTACACCAAATGATCTTTCGAATTGGTCAAGACTCTCCAGTTTATGGCCCCTTCTATACGGTACCAGTTGTTGTTTCATTGAATTTGCTTCATTAATAGGCTCACGATTCGACTTTGATCGTTATGGATTGGTACCAAGATCAAGTCCTAGGCAAGCAGACCTAATTTTAACAGCCGGTACGGTAACAATGAAAATGGCTCCCTCTTTAGTGAGATTATACGAGCAAATGCCTGAACCAAAATACGTCATTGCTATGGGAGCCTGTACTATTACAGGGGGAATGTTCAGTACGGATTCCTATAGTACTGTTCGGGGAGTTGATAAGTTAATTCCTGTGGATGTCTACTTGCCGGGCTGCCCACCTAAACCGGAGGCAGTTATAGATGCCCTAACAAAACTTCGTAAGAAGATATCGCGAGAAATAGTTGAGGATCAAACTCTATCTCAAAATAAAAATAGATGTTTTACTACCAGTCACAAGCTTTATGTTAGGCGCAGTACTCATACAGGAACTTATGAGCAAGAATTGCTCTATCAATCACCATCTACATTAGATATATCTTCTGAAACTTTTTTCAAATCCAAAAGTTCAGTACCTTCCTACAAATTAGTGAATTAGGAGAGGGGCTCTTTTGTGTAGAAAAATAAAAAGCAGGGCAATCTTTCAAACTTGCATCCGAAATGTGAAATATTTATACAAAGAGGGAGAGATGAAGACAATGCAGCAGGGTTGGTTATCTAATTGGCTAGTCAAACATGAGGTGGTTCATAGATCTTTGGGCTTTGATCACCGAGGAATAGAGACTTTACAAATAAAAGCAGGGGATTGGGATTCCATTGCTGTCATTTTATATGTATATGGTTACAATTATTTACGCTCCCAATGTGCTTATGATGTAGCACCCGGTGGATCTTTAGCTAGCGTGTATCATCTTACGAGAATACAATATGGTATAGATAATCCAGAAGAAGTCTGCATAAAAGTCTTTGCCCAAAAGGATAATCCTAGAATTCCGTCTGTCTTCTGGATTTGGAGAAGTGCCGATTTTCAAGAACGCGAATCTTATGATATGGTGGGAATCTCTTATGATAATCATCCGCGCCTTAAACGTATCCTAATGCCTGAAAGTTGGATAGGCTGGCCCTTACGTAAGGATTATATAACCCCCAATTTTTATGAAATACAAGATGCTCATTGAATGATAAGAAATTCATGCTCACTTATACAACACAACTCCAGATTTTATTCAAGTCAAGGAATATTTTTAGGTTCTTTTCCTAGATGAAACGGAATACCTATTTATAATTAATTCCTAATTATACAAAAGCATTCCAGATAGACTGAGCAAAAAAAGGGTTTCATTTGGATTCCCCTATTTTGAAAATCGCATATTAATTTCCTTCATATGAACAGAAAAATAGGATGACTCAAAGAAGTTCTCTACCAGGAACTTTGTACCGCGCACATTACTTAGCACAACTAGGAAAATAAGATAAGATAAAGATAAGCAAGACTAAAAAAATATTCGTCGGAATAGCGGAATACAAAATTAAGAAACGCAAAAAAATAAAGGGGAATCTCACCCCCTTCTTTATCATAAAGAAAAGATATATTTTAAAACTTCTTTAAAAAGAAAAAGAAGTGCCTCTATATTTATATTATAGATTTATCCACTTAGATGAATAAATATTATTAATGAATATGTATCACAATCCATCTCGAGGTATTTGGATCAATACCTATTCGGTGGATCTTTTTTTTTTTTTTCTCTGCCAGGAACCAGATTTGAACTGGTGACACGAGGATTTTCAGTCCTCTGCTCTACCAACTGAGCTATCCTGACCTTTTCTTGTGCATCATCCTAGTAGAGTATTTGTATCTATGTCAATTAAAAGGACTAAAAATTAATTAAAGTATTTCAAATTTTAAATTTGAAAATGGGGGGGGTAGTCCTATGCATTGTGCATGGTTTACTTAAATAAAACTTAAAAATAGAGTGAATAACCAAGATTTCTTGCCGATACTCTAATAAAAAAGAAATCTATTCAATGAATAGGATAAGATCCATTGAGTTCTCTTCGCATTCCTTTGTGAAAGAGTAGAATGAGAAAGCTAATGAATCTTAAACCCATTGCATTGATAAAAAGAAAAAAAAGTGCATTGATAAAAAGAAAAAAAAAAAGAGGATAAATAATAATAATATAGTATAGTTAGGGAATAAAAGAGGATTTGGGGATAGAGGGACTTGAACCCTCACAACTTATAAAGTCGACGGATTTTCCTTTTACTAGAAATTTCATTGTTGTCAGTATTGACATGTAGAATGGGACTCTCTCTTTGTCCTCGTCCGATTAATCCACTTTTTTAAAGATCTCGAAAACTTTGAATTTTAATTGAAGAATTTGATTATTCAATATTCGATTGGAGTGGATTCACAATAATGAAAAAAAAAAATTATGATATGAGTTTTTTATTTCATAATCATTATCATTTCTAATTTCATTTTTAAAAAAGATAAAGAACCTATATTATAATTAGAATATAATATGAGTTCTGTGATTAATCGTTTGCTATGTCAGTATCTATACGTGTTTATTAAATGTATAAGGTATAAAACCCCTCTTTCTCTAATTTAGAACTAGAAGGAATTCCACTAACAACACAACGTAATTAACTCGATTCGTTAGAACAGCTTCCATTGAGTCTCTGCACCTATCCTTTTCCTTTGTATTCTAGTTCGAGAACCCCTTGTTTTCTCAAAACACGGATTTGGCTCAGGATTGCCCTTTTTTAATTCCAGGGTTTCTCTGAATTTGGAAGTTACCACTTAGCAGGTTTCCATACCAAGGCTCAATACAATCAAGTCCGTAGCGTCTACCGATTTCGCCATATCCCCATTTCCCTCTTCTTTGAGACCAGGATTCCTTGTGTAATTTCATCCATCTCTTAGTTTTTTTTTTGAATCATTGAGTTCATCACTCAACGTAGTCTAGCAGTTCAGTTCGACTCTATTTGAGAGACCTCGCTTGCTTATTGCAATTCAGAATTGAATTGATTCTATCCTTGATGTATTTGCAATTCAATCCGAATCAATATATCCAAAAGTTTTTATCTCCCCCACCTCCCGTCTTACTTTTTTATAGTATTCAAAATTATACTATAACGCTTGATATTTATTCTTTTTTTCTAATCAGAATTAGCAATTTTATTTACTCTGACTCTATGTTCCCCTTAGTGAAATATTAATCCTCAAATTATTAACAAATAATAAAGTCTATAATGATCGAATGAAAATACCAATAAATTCTATAATTTTATTTTTTAATATCCTATAGTTAAGCATATCAAGCTAACTTTATCTTTAAGAAGTTTTAGTATTTTTTTATTTTTATAAGTATAACTTCAAATTTAGAACTAGTTAATAGCTAAGATTAATAACTAATATCTGAGATTTTACGGATTTCCTATACTATACCTATTTCTATTTGTTACACTATTTCCGTTATGTAAGCCCACTTAGCTCAGAGGTTAGAGCATCGCATTTGTAATGCGAGGGTCATCGGTTCAAATCCGATAGTCGGCTTTTTTTTCTCTATCGATGTTCTACGAACAAGAATCTCTTTTTTTCCGAATTAAATGGAGAATCCAGGATCTTTTATGTTTTTTACCTTACAATTTTGCTAGATACAAAACAATAAAATAAATAATATATATACAAAAAAAAAAGATTTTGATGAAATTCCATTTTTTGGGGTACTTTAGTTGATTTTACTCTGTTTATCCTGTAGTTTAATTCAGTTTTAATTTCGATGTATTCTGTAATGTAAATACAATGAAATTAATTGTGTAAAATGAAATTTCAATAAAATAAAAAAAGGAGTCTTCATGTCCCGTTATCGAGGACCTCGTTTAAAAAAAATACGCCGTCTGGGAGCTTTACCAGGACTCACTAGAAAAACACCTAAATCCGGAAGTAATCTTAAAAAAAAATTCAATTCTGGGAAAAAGGAGCAATATCGTATTCGTCTTCAAGAAAAACAGAAATTGCGTTTTCATTATGGTCTGACAGAACGACAATTACTTAGATATGTACATATCGCTGGAAAAGCAAAAAGGTCAACAGGCCAGGTTTTACTACAATTACTTGAAATGCGTTTGGATAATATCCTTTTTCGATTGGGTATGGCTTCAACCATTCCTGGGGCCCGCCAATTAGTCAACCATAGACATATTTTAGTTAATGGTCGTATAGTCAATATACCAAGTTTTCGTTGCAAACCCCGAGATATTATTACTACGAAAGATAACCAAAGATCAAAAGGTCTGGTTCAAAATTATATTGCTTCATCGGACCCGGGGAAATTGCCAAAGCATTTGGCGATTGACACGTTGGAATATAAAGGACTAGTAAATAAAATCCTAGATAGGAAGTGGGTCGGTCTCAAAATAAATGAGTTGTTAGTTGTAGAATATTACTCTCGTCAGACTTGAACTTAACGAAAAAAGGAAAGGTTCATAGAATTTTCTTCCCCTTCCCCTTTCCCCGAACTAAATCGCCCTAAGACCATTACCATTAATTTGTATTTTCCCATCAACTAGCTAAAATTGATTAACCCTAGGATTAGGATCCTTTTTTCTTTTTTCCTCTATGTGTATTTTACATACCACAGTAATTTGCTATAGAGAATTTCTAATTTCTATTAAATCAAAATAAGATAATATAAGATATTATATTATTGCTGGAAAAAATTGTTATTTGATTTGATACATTGTGATCCTTAACGTTGATGAATTAAGAAAAACGGAAAGAGACGGGATTCGAACCCTCGGTAAACAAAAGTCTACATAGCAGTTCCAATGCTACGCCTTGAACCGCTCGGCCATCTCTCCTACATAACTTATTATGGAAAATAAACTGAGTGAATAGCGAGTTTTCTTATTCCTGCAGTACAGGTACAACCGCAACCACTCGGGGGTTCCATAGTTCTATTGGAAAAATTCCTTTTGATCTAAGTGGAAGGATACAGGATTTTTTACTAGAAATTGCGCTCGCTATAAAATAAAAGTTTTAATTTGGGTTTTCCCGCAACTAAAGAAAAAGAAAATGGAAGAATTCTTCTTATTGCATAATAAAATAAAGAAACCTTAGAATTCCGTTTGCATAAGATACGCTACACCATACTATCGAAATCAAAAATAGGGTATGAGACAATTAATAACTTTGAAAACACGAAATAGTTGATAACATAAGTTGTTGTTCAGAAATAGGAAAGTGGAATGAAATCCAGTCTTAGTCAAATATTTCATATCTCTTCGTGTCCAAGCAGAAGGAAAAGGATACAATTTGAGCTGAGCGGAAAATCCATATCTCTCTTATCCATTTAAAGCATATGGATTTAGAGTAGAGCATATGGATCAATCTATTTATAATTATAAGAATCGAATGTGTTTGTTTTTATGTTATTTTGTGAAGGAATGAAAACAATTCTATATAGAATGGGTTGGGAATTATGCCTAGATCCCGTGGAAATGGAAATTTCATTGATAAGACCTCCTCAATTGTAGCCAATATTTTATTGCGAATAATTCCGACAACCTCAGGAGAAAAAAAGGCATTTACTTATTATAGAGATGGTGCGATTTGACTCTTTTTTTTGCTTTTTTTTAGCCCTACCTATACCTCAGTCTTACGAAAAAGAGAGGGGGGTTGGCATAGAGAGAACCAAATTTGTAAAGCAAACAAACCCACGCTTCGGGAAGGTGAGGCGAACTAACAATTCCTTCCGTCGTGTATCCTCGATTGATGCGGCTTCAGATACTTCAATTGTAGATTTGAGTATTGAGCGAAAGGTTACACCTACAGGATATGGTATGGTATGGATTACAGGCCAATCCTACTCTATTAGTATCCGTAGGCAGCATAGGGGAGAAAAGCACTACACCTAGAAATAGGAATCAACAAGAGAAAAACTTTGTTAGAAATTACCCCTTTCCTGATCGGTATCAGGGCTGGGAAGAATGGTTGGGATAACAAACAACCATCAGGTTTGTACTTTGGATACCCCTATAACCATCAAAGATCGTTGAAGTAGCTAATTCCTCTAAATAGGAGGCGTTGAGAACAAAGAAATTATTGGAGCTATCGTTTTCCTCTAGCATTAATAGAATTCATTGGTGTTAAGAAAAACCTCTTGTGGGAAGGTTGGCTAGAGATTTCTTGGAAAAATACCAGCCCCTTTCGGTTCATAATGAGACGGGACTAATTCTATTTTGATTCTATAGATTATTTCGCTTAGTACTATTATGTACAGAAGGGAGGAGCCGTATGAGATGAAAACCTCATGTACGGTTTTGGAACGGAGATTTTTTGAATAGAATGAACGACCGTAACGGATGTTGGCTCAATCCGAAGGAAATTATGCGGAAGCTTTGCAAAATTATTATGAAGCTACGCGACTAGAAATCGATCCCTATGATCGAAGTTATATACTCTATAACATAGGCCTTATACACACAAGCAATGGAGAGCATACAAAGGCTTTGGAATATTATTTCCGGGCACTAGAACGAAACCCCTTCTTACCGCAAGCTTTTAATAATATGGCCGTGATCTGTCATTACGTGCGACTATCTCCACTATAGAAAGAAAAAAAAAAAAGAGAGGATCAAATTTTCTAGTAAATACTAGAAAAAAAGGGCTTTCTACATAGGGATCGTAAAAACAACGATTTTTCCCTATCAGCTGTAGGAAGGAAGGACACTTCACGAGAATCAAAAAACGAAGAAAGTATGGCCTATACTACTACTCTATGGATAAAGTTTCTCAAATTGATAGAGAAAGCACCGTAAAGATCAATTAGTGAGCGACTGGGTCGATACAACTAAAAAAAACTGCTTACTTATCCCATGATATGGGGCAAAATTTAGGAATCCGCTTATGTAATAGAGCCGATCCACTAAGGGATTAAGCAGCGGTGTAGTATCAGATCCCAAAGATAGTAAGTTCTTTTTTCTTTCTTATGGAAAAAAGTCTTTTTCAAGGATTCTATAGAGATTTCATATATGAAACCGGGATAGTTACCTCTCAGAAAATTTGAACGAAGGCTCTATATCTATCTATGCTTCATTCTTCTGAAGGTGGGAAAAAAGATCAAACTGATTATTGATAAAAATTAGGGTTTGAAACTTAGGTAATTAATTTCTTCTGCTTAACCCAAGAACAAATTGGATCGATTTTTGATAAATCGAATTCAGTTAAGATAGGGGAAATTCAGATAGCAATTTCTGAGCCGTATGAGGTAGGAAACTCTCAAGTACGGTTCTAAGGGAAGGAACTTCCTATTCCGACCGAGGAGAACAGGCCATTCTACAGGGTGATTCGGAAATTGCGGAAGCTTGGTTTGATCAAGCTGCTGAATATTGGAAACAAGCTATAGCGCTTACTCCGGGAAATTATATTGAAGCACAGAACTGGTTGAAGATTACGAAGCGCTTTGAATTTGAATAAGACCATGCTCCTTCTTTTTCATAAAATGGGTGGTTTGGTTGTTGATCCATTAATCAAATAAATTAGGTCGTAAGATCGAATCAAGAATTTCATTATATCCATTTCTTATACCTTCTATTTTATATGATATTTCATAAGAATAAACCATAGGGATAGGGTCTAGAATAGAAGTAATAAAGTGAATAAAAAGAGGGGGCAATCTAAATATTGCTAATATATTAGGACCATCTTATTAATAATTCTAATGAGTTATCTTGGAATTTAGAATCAAATAAAAAACCCTATATTATGCTCAAGGAAAGTAGATATAGATAGGAGCTTATGCCCTCAAAAAAAATACACTAGTTTCTTAAATTAAAAATAAAAAAGATTTTTTTCTTACGTCGAGAAATATTTGTTTTTCAAGATAAACAATGTCCGTTAGGCACCTAATCTTTATGTCATAATAGACCCGAACACTTGCCTCGGATTGACTTCAATATATAATTGCTCCAGTGAATAACTAAAAAAAAAATAGAAGGATGGTAGATAGTAAAGAAAAGAACTAATCACAATATCTATCTTTCAAAATCTATCTTTCAAAATCTATCTTTCAAAATATATATCTTTCAAAGATTCACTAAAAAGACAGTTGGCGGGTCTCTTTGTATGTCTTGTCCGGAAAGAGGAGGACTTAATGATTATTCGTTCGCCGGAACCAGAAGTAAAAATTGTTGTGGATAGGGATCCTGTAAAAACATCTTTTGAGGAATGGGCCAGACCCGGCCATTTCTCAAGAACACTAGCTAAGGGCCCTGATACTACCACTTGGATCTGGAACCTACATGCTGATGCTCACGATTTCGATAGTCATACTGGTGATTTGGAGGAGATTTCTCGAAAAGTCTTTAGTGCTCATTTCGGGCAACTTTCCATTATCTTTCTTTGGTTGAGTGGCATGTACTTTCATGGCGCCCGTTTTTCCAATTATGAAGCATGGCTAAGTGATCCTACTCACATTGGACCCAGTGCTCAGGTAGTTTGGCCTATAGTAGGGCAAGAAATATTGAATGGTGATGTAGGCGGGGGTTTCCGAGGAATCCAAATAACCTCTGGTTTTTTTCAGCTTTGGCGAGCATCTGGAATAACTAGTGAATTACAACTCTATTGTACTGCAATTGGTGCATTGATTTTTGCAGCGTTAATGCTTTTTGCTGGTTGGTTCCATTATCACAAAGCCGCTCCCAAATTGGCCTGGTTCCAAGATGTAGAATCCATGTTGAATCACCACTTAGCGGGATTATTAGGACTTGGGTCTCTTTCTTGGGCGGGGCACCAAATTCATGTATCTTTACCAATTAACCAATTTCTTGACGCTGGGGTGGATCCTAAAGAGATACCACTTCCTCATGAATTTATCTTGAATCGGGACCTTTTGGCTCAACTTTATCCTAGTTTTGCCGAAGGAGCAACCCCTTTTTTCACTTTAAATTGGTCCAAATACGCAGAATTTCTGACTTTTCGCGGAGGACTAGATCCAGTAACCGGTGGTCTCTGGCTGACCGATATTGCGCACCATCATTTAGCTATTGCTATTCTTTTCCTAATCGCAGGTCATATGTATAGGACCAATTGGGGTATTGGCCATGGACTTAAAGATATTTTGGAGGCTCACAAGGGCCCATTTACAGGACAAGGCCATAAGGGTCTTTATGAAATCTTAACAACGTCATGGCATGCTCAATTATCTCTTAACCTAGCTATGCTAGGCTCTACAACCATTGTTGTAGCTCATCATATGTATTCTATGCCTCCCTATCCATACCTAGCTACTGACTATGGTACACAACTTTCCTTGTTCACACACCACATGTGGATTGGCGGATTTCTAATAGTCGGTGCTGCTGCACATGCAGCAATTTTTATGGTAAGAGACTATGATCCAACTACTCGATACAACGATCTATTAGATCGCGTCCTTAGACACCGCGATGCAATCATATCCCACCTTAACTGGGTATGTATATTTCTAGGTTTTCACAGTTTTGGCTTGTACATTCATAATGATACCATGAGTGCTTTAGGCCGTCCACAAGATATGTTTTCGGATACTGCCATACAATTACAACCTATCTTTGCTCAATGGGTACAAAATATCCATGCTACTGCGCCTGGCGTAACAGCTCCTGGTGCAACAACAAGTACTAGCTTAACGTGGGGAGGCGGCGAGTTAGTAGCAGTAGGTGGCAAAGTGGCTTTGTTACCTATTCCATTAGGAACCGCAGATTTTTTAGTCCATCACATTCATGCATTTACCATACATGTGACTGTATTAATACTTTTGAAAGGTGTTTTATTTGCTCGGAGTTCCCGTTTGATACCCGATAAAGCAAATCTAGGTTTTCGCTTTCCTTGCGATGGGCCTGGCCGAGGGGGAACATGTCAAGTATCCGCCTGGGATCATGTTTTCTTAGGTTTATTCTGGATGTACAATGCAATTTCGGTAGTCATTTTCCATTTCAGTTGGAAAATGCAGTCGGATGTTTGGGGTACTATAAGTGATCAAGGGGTGGTAACTCATATTACAGGGGGAAACTTTGCACAGAGTTCCATTACGATTAATGGGTGGCTTCGAGATTTCTTGTGGGCACAGGCATCGCAAGTCATTCAGTCTTATGGTTCTTCATTATCTGCATATGGTCTTTTTTTCTTAGGTGCTCATTTTGTCTGGGCCTTCAGTTTAATGTTTTTATTCAGCGGCCGTGGTTATTGGCAAGAACTCATTGAATCTATCGTTTGGGCTCATAACAAATTAAAAGTTGCTCCTGCTACTCAGCCTAGAGCCTTGAGCATTATAC
>NW_028260368.1:8804577-8812476 GCF_056163025.1 Triticum urartu | reverse complement strand
AATCTCGTCAACAATACTTTGTCTACCCACTTCTCTTTCAGGAATATATTTATGCATTTGCCCACCATTATGGATTAAATGGTTCTGAACCTGTGGAAATAGTTGTTAGTTGTAATAACAAGAAATTTAGTTCACT
The DNA here is from genome assembly GCF_056163025.1 of Triticum urartu. Classification (NCBI taxonomy): domain Eukaryota; kingdom Viridiplantae; phylum Streptophyta; class Magnoliopsida; order Poales; family Poaceae; genus Triticum; species Triticum urartu. The sequence continues at coordinate 8,812,340 of NW_028260368.1, read as the reverse complement.
ACTTGTGAAACGTTTAATTATTCGAATGTATCAGCAGAATTTTTTGGATAACTCGGTTAATCATCCTAACCAAGATCGATTATTGGATTACAAAAATTATTTTTATTCTGAGTTTTATTCTCAGATTCTATCTGAAGGGTTTGCGATCGTTGTGGAAATCCCATTCTCGCTACGGGAATTTTTTTGTCTGAAAGAAAAAGAAATACCAAAGTTTCAGAATTTACGCTCTATTCATTCAATATTTCCCTTTTTAGAAGACAAATTTTTGCATTTGGATTATCTATCACATATAGAAATACCCTATCCTATCCATTTGGAAATCCTGGTTCAACTCCTTCAATACCGTATCCAAGATGTTCCATCTTTGCATTTATTGCGATTCTTTCTCAACTATTATTCGAATTGGAATAGTTTTATTACTTCAATGAAATCCATTTTTTTTTTTTCAAAAAGAAAATAAAAGACTATTTCAATTCCTATATAACTCTTATGTATCAGAATATGAATTTTTTTTGTTGTTTCTTCGTAAACAATCTTCTTGCTTACCATTAGCATCTTCTGGAACTTTTCTGGAACGAATCCACTTTTCTAGGAAGATGGAACATTTTGGGATAATGTACCCTGGTTTTTCTCGGAAAACCCTATGGTTCTTTATGGATCCTCTTATGCATTATGTTCGATATCAAGGAAAGGCAATTCTTGCATCAAAAGGCACTTTTTTTTTGAAGAAGAAATGGAAATGCTACCTTATCAATTTCTGGCAATATTATTTCTGTTTTTGGACTCAGCCGCGAAGAATCCATATAAACCAATTAGCAAACTCTTGCTTCGATTTTATGGGGTACCTTTCAAGTGTACAAAAAAGTTCTTTGTTAGTAAGGAATCAAATGCTGGAGAATTCATTTCTAATAGATACTCGAATGAAAAAATTCGATACCATAGTCCCCGCTACTCTCCTCATAGGATACTTATCAAAAGCTCAATTTTGTACTGGATCGGGGCATCCTATTAGTAAACCCATTTGGACAGATTTATCAGATTGGGATATTCTTGATCGATTTGGTCGGATATGTAGAAATCTTTTTCATTATCATAGTGGATCTTCGAAAAAACGGACTTTGTATCGACTAAAGTATATACTTCGACTTTCATGTGCTAGAACTTTAGCTCGTAAACATAAAAGCACGGTACGAACTTTTATGCAACGATTGGGTTCGGCATTTTTAGAAGAATTTTTTATGGAAGAAGAGCAAGTTTTTTCTTTGATGTTCACCAAAACAACTCTTTTTTCTTTCTGTGGATCACACACTGAGCGTATTTGGTATTTGGATATTATACGTATCAATGACCTGGTCAACCCTCTTAATTAATCATTAGACGAAATTAAGAAACAGGAAAGGGTTGATAAATGATCAAGAAAAAACTTTTCTATTTTTCATTCTGAAATGTTCTTTTTATTATAATAAAGAGTAGGTGAATCAACTTACTAATTAAAAAAATTAGTAGAACTTCCTCTTTGGAATAGAAATTGGCTATTTCTACATAGGGAAAGTCGTGTGCAATGAAAAATGCAAGCACGATTTGGGGAGGGATTTTTCTCTATTGTAACAAGGAAGAATTATCTACTCCATCCGACTAGTTCCGGGTTCGAGTCCCGGGCAACCCATATAGAAAAGACCCATCAAAGTTTTTCACTTTGACTCACTTCATTTACAAATACAAAATTATTGGTTTGGTTAATTTAGTTATATGGATAGCTAATCTTTGGGCTGACTTGGTTGACATTGGTATATAGTCTATGTTATACTGTTAAATAACAAGCCTTCTATTATCTATATTCTAGTTAATACGTGTGCTTGGGAGTCCTTGCAATTTGAATAAACCAAGATCTTACCATGACTGCAATTTTAGAGAGACGCGAAAGTACAAGCCTGTGGGGTCGCTTCTGCAACTGGATAACTAGCACTGAAAATCGTCTTTACATCGGATGGTTCGGTGTTTTGATGATCCCTACCTTATTGACCGCAACTTCTGTATTTATTATCGCCTTCATCGCTGCCCCTCCAGTAGATATTGATGGTATTCGTGAGCCTGTTTCTGGTTCTTTACTTTATGGAAACAATATTATCTCTGGTGCTATTATCCCTACTTCTGCGGCGATCGGATTGCACTTTTACCCAATTTGGGAAGCTGCATCTGTTGATGAGTGGTTATACAATGGTGGTCCTTATGAGCTAATTGTTCTACACTTCTTACTTGGTGTAGCTTGTTATATGGGTCGTGAGTGGGAACTTAGTTTCCGTCTGGGTATGCGTCCTTGGATTGCTGTTGCATATTCAGCTCCTGTTGCAGCTGCTACTGCTGTTTTCTTGATTTACCCTATTGGTCAAGGAAGCTTTTCTGATGGTATGCCTTTAGGAATCTCTGGTACTTTCAACTTTATGATTGTATTCCAGGCAGAGCACAACATCCTTATGCATCCATTCCACATGTTAGGTGTAGCTGGTGTATTCGGCGGTTCCCTATTCAGTGCTATGCATGGTTCCTTGGTAACCTCTAGTTTGATCAGGGAAACTACTGAAAATGAATCCGCTAATGAGGGTTACAAATTTGGTCAAGAGGAAGAAACTTATAATATTGTGGCTGCTCATGGTTATTTTGGCCGATTAATCTTCCAATATGCTAGTTTCAACAACTCTCGTTCTTTACACTTCTTCTTGGCTGCTTGGCCTGTAGTAGGAATCTGGTTCACTGCTTTAGGTATTAGTACTATGGCTTTCAACCTAAATGGTTTCAATTTCAACCAATCTGTAGTTGATAGTCAAGGTCGCGTTATTAATACTTGGGCTGATATCATCAACCGTGCTAACCTTGGTATGGAAGTAATGCACGAACGTAATGCTCACAACTTCCCTCTAGACTTAGCTGCTGTTGAAGTTCCATCTATTAATGGATAAGGTTTTTCTGCTAACATATAAGAATTTTTGAAGACAGAAATACCCAATATCTTGTTCTAGCAAGATATTGGGTATTTCTGTCTTTATTTTGAATCTTTTTTTCTTCTTAATCTTTCTATTCAGAATTCAGTTAACGACGAGATTTAGTATCCTTTCTTGCATTTTCATAACTCGTGAAATGCCGAGTAGGCACGAATTCCCCCAATTTGCGACCTACCATAGGATTTGTTATGTAAATAGGTATATGTTCCTTTCCATTATGAATCGCGATTGTATGGCCAACCATTGTGGGTAGAATGCTAGATGCCCGGGACCACGTTACTATTGTTTCTTTCTCCTCCTTCATATTGACCTTTTCTATCTTTGCCAATAAATGATGAGCTACAAAAGGATTCGTTTTTTTTCGTGTCACAGCTGATTACTCCTTTTTTCCTTTTTAAAGAGTGGCATTCTATGTCCAATATCTCGATCGAAGTACGGAGGTCAGAATAAATAGAATAATGATCAATGGAAAAAAGAAAAAAATCCTTTAGCTGGATAAGGGGCGGATGTAGCCAAGTGGATCAAGGCAGTGGATTGTGAATCCACCATGCGCGGGTTCAATTCCCGTCGTTCGCCCATCGCATTATTGCAAATTCCAAAAATGCAATTTTCCATATTCCTAGTTACGTATTTACTTACGGCGACGAAGAATAAAACTATCGCTATATTTTTTCCTTTTCCTAGTTCTTCTTCCAAGCGCAGGATAACCCCAAGGGGTTGTGGGTTTTTTTCTACCAATGGGAGCTTTCCCTTCACCGCCCCCATGGGGGTGGTCCACAGGGTTCATAACTACCCCTCTTACTACGGGGCGTTTACCTAGCCAACACTTAGATCCGGCTCTACCCAAACTTTTTTGGTTCACCCCAACATTACCCACTTGTCCGACTGTTGCTAAGCAGTTTTGGGATACTAAACGGACCTCCCCAGATGGTAATCTTAAAGTGGCCGATTTACCCTCTTTTGCAATGAGTTTCGCTACAGCACCTGCTGCTCTAGCTAATTGCCCACCCCTTCCACGTGTGATTTCTATGTTATGCATGGCCGTGCCTAAGGGCATATCGGTTGAAGTAGATTCTTCTTTTCTCTCAAAAAACCCCTTCCCAAACTGTACAAGCTTCTTCCAAAGCATACGGCTTTCTAGATGTATATGACGATCTCTAGACAGATGGATCTTATATGAATCATATGATGAAGTACCACATGAGTGGATATATAGGAAAGGAATCCAAATCTGCCGAATCGCTCATGTTATGATCTTCTACATCCTAGGTCTCTGCGTTCCGTCATCTGGCTTATGTTCTTCATGTAGCATTCAGATCGAATGACTCTATGAAATTACGTCGATACTTCCACATATTATGGGTAACGTAGGAGACATCCCTATTTTCCCCCGGGGGTCTTAATTACCACTGCTTAGCTTTCAATTTGCCTCTGACCATCAAATTAAATGTGAATAACCCGTCCTCCTCTCTTTGAAACAAGGGGCGCTTCCGGTTCTGTGCGTGCTTCAAACAATTTTGTCTTCTCCATATTACCATATCTCTAGAGCCAATAATTTTCTATGAGGAACTACTGAACTCAATCACTTGCTGCCGTTACTCAACAGTTTTCTGTTGAGGTCTATCCCGTAGAGGTAGTCAAATTGGATCAGTGATCGATTTCTAGGTTTCGTCGTAAACCTAATTGGTTACTTCCAATTACGTAAATCAATAGTTCAAACCGCACTCAAAGGTAGGGCATTTCCCATTGATATAGGAACTTTTGTACCAGAAACAATAGTATCTCCAATTATAGCCCCTCTGGGATGTAAAATATATCTCTTCTCACCATCCCCATAGTGTATGAGACAAATGTATGCATTTCGATTAGGGTCGTATTCTATGGTTACGATTCTACCAGATATGTCTTTTTGATTCCGTCGAAAATCTATTTTACGGTATAGGCGCTTATGACCTCCCCCTCTATGCCTTGCGGTAATGATTCCTCTGGAATTACGACCTTTACCACAACGGTGCCGTCCATGGATCAAATTATTTCGTGGATTGGATTTCACTTGCCTGTCTACGGTTCCCTTGCGTGTGCTCGGGATAGGTGTTTTGTATAAATGTTTCGCCGTATTATTAAGTATTCTCCTTTAGTTTTTTTCTCTATCTAGAAGTGGAATAGAATAACCCGGTTGAAGGGTAATGATCATACGTCTGTAATGCATTGTATGGCCCAGAATAGGTCCTATTCTTCTACCTTTTCCAGGTAGTCGATGGCTATTCACAGCTACCACCTTAACACCAAAGAAGAGTTCGACCCAATGCTTTATTTCTGTCTTAGTGAATCCCGATTCGACATTAAAAGTATATTGATTCTTTCCCAATAAACGAAGACTTTTTTCTGTAAATACTGCGTATTTGATTCCATCCATAAATCGACTTTCCCTCCTATGCTCTGAGTTCCAGTATCGATAAGAATTCGAGTTCTTATTGTTCTTATGTTATGGTATGAATATACCATACCAATTCGTTATGTATGGATGATGGATGAGATTCCATGGATAGAGAGCCAGTTCCAATAGACTTATGGAATGTTCCCGTTCGTGTGCATCCAGCAGGAATTGAACCCGCAAATTTACCAATTATGAGTTGGGCGCTTTAACCATTCAGCCATGGATGCTTAACAGGGATCATCGTACATCGTAAATAACCAATTTTCATATAGAAAGACATATCATAGAAAAATGAAATCGAAAATATTCCGAGATGGCAAATATTCGGAGATGACTATGAAAACACCTCTCTGGATCCTCGAATTGAAAGAGAGATTGAGAGGGATCAAGAATCCTAATTCTCGCTATTTGGAATGGATCCAATTCTATTGAGTCTGACTCATAGTGATCATTTCTCTTTAGCAAAGAATGACCTTGGTTATCAAAGGATTGAACAACCGGGATCCATTTACTTATGATACCTAGTTGGCATTGATAACAAGGATCTAATGAATTATGAGTTTAATAGATCCTCTTTAGCAGAAAGACGTATATTCCTTGCTCATTATCAGACAATCACTTATTCCCAAACCTCGTGTGGGACTAATCGTTTTCATTTACCATCTCATGGAAAACCCTTTTCGTTCCGCTTAGCCCTATCGGGTATTTTAGTGATAGGTTCTGTAGGAACTGGACGATCCTATTTGGTCAAATACCTAACGAAAAATTACGATTTTCCTTTCATTAAGGTACGAGGGCTTCTTATTCCACAAGAACGAAAGCACCTTTTCATTCTTTCATATACTAGGGGTTTTTACTTGGAAAAGACAATGTTCCATACTAAAGGATTCGGGTCCATAACCACGAGTTCCAGTGCACTAGATCTTGTAGCACTTAGCAACGAAGCCCTATCCATTAGTATTCCACATAAGAAATCCATTCTAGAAAAAAATACAATTAGATTAGCTCTTCATAGACAAACTTGGGGTTTGCGAGCCAAGGTAAGATCGGCTCGGGATCATGGGACCCTTTTCTATCAGATAGGAGGGGCTCTTGTACAAAATAGACTTACTAAGTAATAACCCCATAGAATCTATCTATATAAAGATAAAGAGGCAATCGTGTCAGGAAGCGGGTTTTTCTTTGGCCAAAAGGTACTTCGAACTTGGAACGAGCATGAAGAGATTAACGAGACTTCTTTCTCTTTTGAGTTTTTCTGGCGGACCTGCCGCGCAAGATCTTTGGTCTTCCCCTGGAACCGATGAAAAAAAGTGGATCGCTTCTTATGTACTCGCTCAGAATGATTCTTCTCTATCTATAGTTCATGGCCTATTAGAAGTAGAAGGTGCTCTGGTGCAATCCTTACCGACAGAAAAAGATTGCAGTCAGGTTGATAATAGTCGAGTGACATTACTTCGTCGGTCCGAACTAAGGAATCTGTTAGAAATGTTTTGAAATGGATATTGTTCTCTCTTTGATCAGGGATTGCTATATGAAAAGAAGTGGAGTTTGAAAAAGGGAACGGAATGCTCAAACCGGAACTGCTAGAGGAACGAATTTTCAATAGCATAACTTGGGCTCCTAGAATATGGCGCCCTTGGGACAATCTATTTGATTGCAGGGTTTTGTTCCGAAGCAAAGATATCCGCGGAGGCCGGTTCGTTCGTCCTATTCTGATATTCAGGACCAAGAGGTACTGGATTCTCTTTCGGATAGGCCCTGAAAGGAGAAGAAAGGCTGAAATGCCAACGGACCTCTGTCTATTCTCTAATTCACCCGATCCGATAGTACCCGTTTTTGGAACGTCCAGTGCCAAAGTCACTGAATGGGTAAGTCACCAATCCAATCCCTTTGACAAATCGGATGTCATATTAGATATCATATTCTATATATATAGAAATATCATAGATAGAATAGACATATAGAATTTTTGGTCGGCAAATTCGAAGGAATCATTGAGTGAAAAAGGAGCAAAGAATGACAAAAGACGAGACTCTACTAGTCTTCACTCTTGTGGTTTCCTCTTCCTCGGTTTCTGTTTTCTTATTCGGGATCTTGCTTTTCATGGTTCTCATCTCTGCAACTCGCGATTTTCGCGAGAGAACCAAATCCAAGTTGGTGAAGATCATGATTTGGGCTGGCACGGGGATCGTTTGATCGATTTCCTTGATTTGATCGCTACTTAATGGGCGTGCGCTCAAAGGATACAAACAGGGATTCGCAAACAAAAAGGGGAATTCGTAGTCACTTTTTCCTGTCGCGTAAAAAAAAAGTCTTTACGCGAGAGC
>NW_028260368.1:8779577-8789577 GCF_056163025.1 Triticum urartu | reverse complement strand
ATGATTTTCAAATCTTTTCTATTTAGTAGTCTAAGTTTCTCGATGAGGATAATTAATTCGGTCGTTGTGGTCGGACTCTATTATGGATTTCTGACTACATTCTCCATAGGTCCCTCTTAGATCTTCTTTCTCCAATCTTGGATTAGGGAAGAAGGAGATATTCGCGACTACTGGCGATTTCATTATGGGGCAGCTCATGATCTTCATATCGATCTATTATCCACCTCTGTATCTATTCTTTCTTAGCTAAACAGGTGGAAGATCTATCCAATTTGGTTATATTATATCATGGACTCGAAAAACGGATCTGAATTTGACTGAAATGCACGATCTTCACAGGTATCACTTTTCACGATACCTAAAAGGTGGAATAGCGATTTTCGAACCATTTCCTATAAGAGAATGGTTTCCATTACTTTGAGAAATGGATTCTTATATCAAACTATAGCTATTGCATTAAAGAAGAAAAGAAACTAATAGAAGTCGAAGACGCGGAATGATAGTGAATAGAGAGAAAGATTCTTCTGATTTTCTTGTTTCTATCTACTAGACGCCGTAGAGAATTGAGAATTTTCATGTCTTTCAATTCTCGTACTCGTAATTGGAAAGTTATGGAAGGAGACCCATCATTTTGCAATGAAAACAACATATAAAACTCTGGACAATTTCGAAATCAGGCCAAGCGTCTTAATACATATGCAAAAAAATTCATTATTGGCCCACCATTGATTAGAAGATTTAGCTTGTATGAATCGCTATTGGTTTGATACGAATAATGACAATCGTTTCAGTATGTTAAGGATACAGATGTATCCACAATTCATTTAGAGTTACTTAATAGTCTATTTCTTATACCATATCTCTATCCCGTGAAATTCTCGAGCCAAAAGATGGATGCATATGCTGTGTTTCATTTTGCTAAATGATATCAATTAAATGGTGTATCAATTCCATAAATTGCATATAGCAATAAATAAATCAGCAAAATTCTTTCTAATATTTTAGATAGAAGAAACATTTCTTCTATCTAAAATATTAGAAAGAATGTACCCTTCTATCCAAATCCAATTTGCATCGATAAAATAAATCCAAATTCCAGTAGTAGATGAATAATTGCAAATTTGTGTGTGTACGAGATTAGAATAACTTCAAAATAACTGACATAATTTTGTATTTTTCCTGATCAGAAAAATACATGAAAAAGAAAGGAGGTAGAAAAATTTTTGGATTTATGGTTAAAGAAGAAAAAGAAGAAAACAGGGGTTCTGTTGAATTTCAAGTATTCAGTTTCACCAATAAGATACGGAGACTTGCTTCACATTTGGAATTACACAAAAAAGATTTTTCATCGGAAAGAGGTCTACGAAGACTTTTGGGAAAACGTCGACGTTTGCTGGCTTATTTGGCAAAGAAAAATAGAGTACGTTATAAGAAATTAATCGGTCAGTTGAATATTCGGGAGCAGTAATTTAATCGTTCAAATTTTTTTCTTGTTTTATTATTTTTTTAGTAGTCTTATAGTAGTCTTAGATTTTTCATTTTGATGAGCCTCGCTTTGAGGAATTCATGGAATAATCCATTTTCATGGAATAATGAATTAAGGAAGAAAGGATATGAGTCTACCGCTTACAAGAAAAGATCTCATGATAGTCAATATGGGCCCTCAACACCCATCAATGCATGGTGTTCTTCGACTGATCGTTACTCTCGATGGTGAGGATGTTATTGATTGTGAACCCATATTAGGGTATTTACACAGAGGAATGGAAAAAATCGCGGAAAACCGAACTATTATACAATACTTACCTTATGTAACAAGGATATAGAGAGATTGTAGAAAGGGGATAGGATAGTTATTTTTGCAAGAGACTTGTTGTAAATTCCTTAACTTAAGAAAGAAAAAAGAATAAAAACACAGATACATAACATAAAAAAAAGAATAAATAAGACGAGATTCGACCTCCCCCTACATATTTAATTTCCTCTCCTATACAAAAACTAGCAAGACCCACTCCATTGGTAATTCCATCAATAACACCCTTATCAAAAAACTCCGTGAGTTCGGTTAACCCTCTTATACCGAGGGTAAAGACCCTAGTATAGAAAATATCTATATAACCACGATTATATGACCAACTGTATATATTTTTTTTTACTTGATCTAAAAATTCTTTTTTAGGATTTCCTTTGTAAAAAGAGTTTATTAAATCCAAATTCTGAAAAAAAGAATAAGCGGATCCATAGAAGATATATGCTATGAATAAACCAAAGATAGCTAGACTTACAGAAGAAATTGCATTAGTAATAAATTCATATGAATTTACAAAAGAATTAGAACTTTCCTGGGTAAAGTTTATTGAGGGAGTTAACCACTTTGATAATATGGTTAACTCTGCTATTCCATTACCAATTCCTCCATTATCAAAAGAGATTCCTATGAATCCAATGAACAAAGTGAAAAGTAGTAATATAAGAAGAGGAAATAACATAGTATTTCCCGTTTCATGCGGATAGGCAAAAGTTTTTTTAGCCCCAAAAGACGTAGTAAAGGATCCTATCCTATTTCTTGTATTACCTTGAATTTTTGGTATATTTTGTGAAAAAAAAGAAACTCCACTCTTCGTTGTTGATAAAACGAAATCCCTATTCACTCCTTTGGGTATCCTTTTTCCCCATAAGGATATTGAATACAAGGAACTCTCTTTAGTGCTACTGTAATTTTGAAAATGAACACGCAAATACCCATCAAATGTAAGTAAATATATCCGAAACATATAAAAGGCAGTTAATCCTGCAGTAAAGGAGGCTATTATTCCAAAAAAGGGCGAATACAACCAACTATTACTAAGGATTTCATCTTTGGACCAGAAGCAAGCAAGAGGTGGAATACCACAAAGAGAAAGTGTACCCCATAAAAAAGTAGTTCTTGTGATTGGAATGTATTTTCTTAAACCGCCCATAAGAACCATATTTTGACTTTTATCTGGTGAATATCCAACAAGAGGTTCCATTGAATGAATAACGGATCCGGATCCCAAGAACAATAAAGCTTTTGAATAAGCATGAGTGATCAAATGGAATAAAGCAGCTTGATAAGAACCTATACCTAGAGCTAACATCATATAACCCAATTGAGACATTGTAGAATAGGCTAAGCTTCTTTTAATATCTCTCTGAGCAAGAGCTAAAGTAGCTCCTAAGAATAGTGTTATTGTACCTACTAAAGAAATAAAACTCATTATCAAAGGTAAAGATATGAAAAGAGGAAGAAGTCGAGCTAGAAGAAAAATTCCCGCAGCAACCATAGTTGCTGCGTGTATAAGAGCCGAAATAGGAGTGGGCCCTTCCATAGCATCGGGTAACCATACGTGAAGAGGGAATTGTGCGGATTTCGCAACTGCACCAAGGAATAATAAAAAAGCACACAAAGTAGTAAGTAAAGAGTTAATTCCATTATTAGGAATCCAGTTATTAGCTATTTTGAACAAATCCCTAAACTCTAAACTACCTGTTATCCAAAAAAAACCTAAAATTCCTAATAATAGACCAAAATCCCCTACACGATTAGTTACAAAAGCTTTTTGACAAGCACTCGCTGCGATTGGTCGTGTAAACCAAAAGCCTATCAATAAATAAGAACACATTCCCACGAGTTCCCAAAAAAAATAAATTTGTATCAAATTGGAGCTAGTAACCAATCCCAACATGGAAGTATTGAAAAAACTTATATAAACAAAAAATCTCAAATATCCTTCATCGTGAGACATATAACCATCACTATAAATAAGAACCAGGATTCCTACAGTAGTAATTAGTATTAACATAATAGAAGTAAGTGGGTCAATCAAGTATCCAAATTCTAAAGAAAAATCATTATTGACGGTCCAAGACCATAGATATTGATAGATCGAACTTCCATTTATTTGTTGAATAGACAGTTGAACTGAGAATACCATAGCTATACTTAAGAGTAAAACACTAGGAAAAGCCCATATGCGACGAAGATTTTTTGTTGCTGTCGGAATAAGAATAAGGCCAAATCCCATTGACATAATAACTGGAAGTGGGAGAAGAGGGATTACCCATGCATATTGATATGTATGTTCCATAAGAAAAGAAATTGCAATTTTTACTTCAATTTTTACTTCAATTTTTCTATAAAATTGTTTCCGATTCACCAAACCAATTCTTATCTCTTTCTGAAAGAATAAATAAAAAGAATAAGAAAAAATACTGAAATTCTTAATTTTTCCAAAATTTATCTCATTGAAATAATTAAAAATTAAGAATGGGTTTAGTTGGTTAAATTAAAAAAGTTAATAAAATAACTAGGTAACGAAGTTATTTTATTAACTAAATAAAGATATTTATAAAAATAAAAAAAAAAAAGTGGAATCATTTTACTTTCTATTCATAATTCATTTTTATATTTCTTTAAAACAAAGATGAAACAGCTCTCTTGTTCCATAATTAACTGATTGAGTGAATTCCAATGAAAACCTATGTTTATAAGAAATTATCGAATAGTCCTTACTTCATATAGAACTAAAATTCTAATGACTATAAATTACCTAAGTTTTAGAATGTCTTGTTTAAGAGACTCAGTATTTTTTGTTTTGATTGGAATTCCTTTCCTTTATGGAATACCATTCTGAACTTAATTAACTATTTTCATTTTCCCTTCTTTTTATCCCCCCGTCTTATCTTATATGGGGGATAGGCTTCCATACCATATATCTATATATGGAGTATACTTGATATATAAATAGATATAAATAGATTTAAATGAGAAACCCTTCTATATATTCTATATTATTAAAAAAAAAGTATAAAATATATAAAGAAAAAATGTTAAAAAATTCTTGTTGTCTTATCCGCATTAGACAAAATGAAGTAAAAAATAATTCAAAATTTAAGTATCTTTCAGTATCTAAGTATAAATACTAATAAAAAGAAGAAAGAAGGATTGATTTGCAGCAATAGATGTCTTTCACATACAACTAGAAAAAAGTAATTTCCTTTTTGAATGGCAGTTCCAAAAAAACGTACTTCAATGTCAAAAAAGCGTATTCGTAAAAATATTTGGAAGAAAAAGACTTATTTTTCCATAGTACAATCTTATTCTTTAGTAAAATCAAGATCATTTTCGAGCGGTAATGAGCATCCAAAACCAAAGGGTTTTTCTGGGCAACAAACAAATAATAAGATTTTGGAATAATATGAATTGACTTATCAAAAAAGAATTCCAATTATTTAATAATTTGGATTCTTCTTTGAATGTACTTTTATGTGTCGAATTACTCGGTACAATATTCTTAGAACAAAAAACCCCTCTTATCTTATATATACAAGAAAAAAAAAGTTTTGTTTGGTATACTGTGTGCTAAGTATTCTTTTCCTATCAATGAACTTTTCATAATTTTCCTAATAGAATCCTCATATTCTATTAGGAAAATTATGAAAAGTGGAGTATTCTTACAATAGGACTTACAACTTCCACCTATCTTCTCCAAAATCATAAGGTTAGTAAATCTTATTAATAAGAGCATAAAGACTTTCATTCTAGAAATTTTTAAAAAATCCAAAAAGCCTTTTCTATTTATCCATTTTATTTTAATTTCATCATTAAATAGAAACCCTTTTGGATTTTTTTCATTGTATTGAAAGAATTTTCAAAATGTAAAGGGGAAATTAATTAGAAAAAATTAGTTCTATAATTGCAAGTTAGAAAAAAGAAGTTCCAACTCTTTCAAGCAGTGTTTGTGTTTCTATTGGGCAAAGCAAGAGTTTATTGTAAAAAAAAAAAATGGAAACGATACTACCAAACGAAGTCTATTTTAATGAAAACTCTAATGTTCCTAAATTTTATGGACTTTCCCAATATCGACGATTCCCAAGATAATAGCTATTATTCTTTTAAGTTACCTATTATTTGAAGTTAGCCGCCATGGTGAAATTGGTAGACACGCTGCTCTTAGGAAGCAGTGCTCAAGCATCTCGGTTCGAATCCGAGTGGCGGCATTCTTGAAAAAGAATACAATAGATTAGAAATCAATTCGAAATTTACAATTTTGTAATGGGACCTTCCCCTTATGCTATTTGCAACTTTAGAACATATACTAACTCATATCTCTTTCTCAACGATTTCAATTGTGATTACGATTCATTTTATAACCTTATTAGTTCGTGAACTTGGAGGATTACGCGATTCGTCAGAAAAAGGAATGATAGTTACTTTTTTCTCTATAACAGGATTCTTAGTTTCTCGTTGGGCTTCCTCGGGACATTTTCCATTAAGTAATTTATATGAGTCATTGATCTTCCTTTCATGGGCCCTGTATATTCTTCATACCATTCCTAAAATACAGAACTCTAAAAATGATTTAAGCACAATAACTACGCCAAGTACTATTTTAACGCAAGGCTTTGCCACATCGGGTCTTTTAACTGAAATGCATCAATCCACGATACTAGTACCTGCTCTACAATCTCAGTGGTTAATGATGCATGTCAGTATGATGTTATTAAGCTATGCAACTCTTTTGTGCGGATCCTTATTATCTGCCGCTATTCTAATCATTAGATTTCGAAATAATTTCCATTTCTTTTCTAAAAAGAAAAAAAATGTTTTAAATAAAACATTTTTCTTTAGTGATATTAAATATTTTTATGCAAAAAGAAGTGCTTTAAAAAGAACCTCTGTCCCTTCATTTCCAAATTATTACAAATATCAATTAACGGAGCGTTTGGATTCTTGGAGTTATCGTGTCATTAGCCTAGGATTTACCCTTTTAACCGTAGGTATTCTTTGTGGAGCAGTATGGGCTAATGAGGCCTGGGGATCCTATTGGAATTGGGATCCTAAGGAAACTTGGGCATTTATTACTTGGACCATATTCGCAATTTATTTACATAGTAGAACAAATCCAAATTGGAAGGGTACGAATTCTGCACTTATAGCTTTGATAGGATTTCTTATAATTTGGATTTGTTATTTTGGTATAAATCTATTAGGAATAGGCTTACATAGTTATGGTTCGTTTACATTAACACCTAAATGATTACATAAAATAAAACCTTCATGAAATGAAGGTTTTTACTTTTATGTTTTATTTGAGAACCCCTTGAACGCCTTATCAAAGGGTTCTCAAAAATTCGAGATAGATCTAATTATACTTTTTTACTTATTTCTGCATTATATACTTTTTTTACTTATTTCTGCATTAATAGAGCAGACGAGTAAAAAAAAGCAAACCTATTTAGGATAATAATTGGATAAGAGAGCCTCTACCCTGTCAACGGATAGGGAGAGAACAAAATCTGGATAAATACCAATTCCTATTACTGGTAAAAAGATACAGATTAAAATAAAGAGTTCTCGTGGTCCAGAATCCACAAAATTTGCGTTTGGAACATTAAATAGCTTGTATCCATAGAACATCTGGCGTAACATAGATAATAAATAAATAGGAGTTAATATCATTCCAATTGCCATTACAAAAGTAATTAGTGTTTTTGGCATTAACAGAAATTTTGGACTAGTAATTAGTCCAAAAAATACTACTAATTCTGCGACAAAACCACTCATTCCTGGTAAGGCAAGAGAAGCCATTGAAAAGCTACTAAACATGGTAAAAATTTTAGGCATTGGGATAGATATTCCCCCCAGTTCTTCGAGATAAACAAGACGCATTCTATCAGAAGCGGTTCCTGCCAAGAAAAAAAGTGTAGCACCAATAAATCCATGGGATAATATTTGTAAAATAGCTCCATTGAGTCCAATGTTGGTTATGGAACCAATTCCTATAATTATGAAACCCATGTGAGATACAGAGGAATAAGCTATTCTTTTTTTGAAATTTCGTTGACCAAGAGAAGTTGAAGCTGCATAGATTATTTGGATCGCTCCTATTATTACTAACCAGGGCGAAAATAGATAATGAGCATGAGGTAACAATTCCATGTTGATCCGAATCAATCCATATGCTCCCATCTTTAATAATATTCCCGCTAAAAGCATACATGTACTATAATGTGCTTCCCCATGGGTATCTGGTAACCACGTATGTAGGGGTATAATCGGCAATTTGACAGCATAAGCAATAAGGAAGCCAAAATATAAAAGTATTTCCAAGGTTGCAGGGTATGATTGATTAATTAATCTTTCCAAATCTAATCCTGGTTCGTTGGAACCATATAAGCCCATACCCAGAACTCCGATTAAGAAAAAAATGGAACCGCCTGCAGTATACAAAATAAACTTTGTAGCTGAATATAGACGCCTCTTCCCCCCCCACATGGATAAAAGTAAGTAAACAGGAATTAATTCTAACTCCCACATGATAAAAAAAAGTAAAAGGTCTCGCGAAGAAAATAATCCTATTTGACCACTATACATTGCGAGCATCAGGAAATAGAATAATCGCGAATTCCGTGTAATTGGCCAAGCTGCTAAAGTAGCTAAAGTAGTGATAAATCCTGTCAATAAAATAGATCCTAATGAAAGTCCATCGATTCCCAATCTCCAGTGGAAATCGAAGACATCTATCCATTTATAATCCTCCTTTAATTGGATTAAGGGATCCTCCAGTTGGAAATGATAACAGAACGCATAAGTCATTAGAAGGAATTCTAATAAACAAATAGATATAGTATACCACCTAACGACTTTGTTTCCCTTATGAGGTAAAAAGAAAATTAATGAACCTGCAAATATCGGCAAAACAACAAGTATTGTTAACCAAGGAAAATAACTCATGATAAAGTGATAAAGACAAGATACGTTTTGACCAGAAAAGCCCGTGCTCGATTATTTCGAGCACAGGCTTCTTCGGTAAAGAGGAATCAGACGATTCGAGTGAAGTTTTTTGTAACGTATCAATAAGATAGAGCCATGCTACGTGTTGTTTCAGGCCCTAAATAAACGCGGACACTTAAAAAATCTGTCGGGCAGGCAGATTCACATCTCTTACAACCCACACAATCTTCGGTTCTCGGCGCGGAAGCAATTTGCTTGGCTTTACATCCATCCCAGGGTATCATTTCTAATACATCTGTTGGACAAGCTCGTACACATTGAGTGCATCCTATACATGTATCGTAAATTTTTACGGAATGTGACATTGGATCTATAAATTTTTCTTTTCAACATAAAATTTTTCGATCTGGTAAAAATGAAATTAGTACTATAATGAGTCATATGTATTGTAGACACCAGACGAAGCAATGGTTTATCCAAACTTCAAAAAAAAAAATCTATTTTTTAATCTGTTTGTGAGAAAGCGTGAAGAGAGCCAAGAGACTTTAATTTTGGATTTCAACAATAAATAAGAAATAAGAAAGAATTTTACGAATTGTACAGACGAATTCGAATTAGCCAATAAATTGGCTATCGTCTTTTCAATATAAATTATTGCAATATTCAAATTGCAATATCAATGAATTACAAATACAAAAATTCATTTAAGTGAAAAAGAATACTATGCAATAATCTACTAAAAAAAATGGATATTCTCAAATAATACTAAGAAAATAGTATTGATTTCTATTTATTTTAATATGTGCGCCTTTGTTTAGAGGATTCTATGTCTAATTATTCAAAAGTCTAATTATTCAATAAATTAGATTGATTGATACGAGTGGATTTCCTATTACGATGGATGGAAGAAAGAATGGATAGTCCAATAGCGGCTTCAGCAGCTGCAAGGGCTATAACAAAAATTGCGAAAATATCTCCTTTTAATTGGCGACTATCAAATAGATCAGAAAATGTTACGAGATTTAGATTAATTGAATTCAGTATAAGTTCAAGACATATTAGAGCTCTAACCATGTTTCGGCTTGTGATCAATCCATAGATACCAATCGAAAATAAATAGACACTCAAAAAAAGTACATGCTCAAACATCATTAACTAACTCCTTATCAATCTCGATTCATTTCAATATGAGGGCAAGAATTGAACCGATTCAATTAATTACAATAGAACAATTACACAACA
>NW_028260368.1:8746076-8779077 GCF_056163025.1 Triticum urartu | reverse complement strand
GAATCGAATGTGTTTGTTTTTATGTTATTTTGTGAAGGAATGAAAACAATTCTATATAGAATGGGTTGGGAATTATGCCTAGATCCCGTGGAAATGGAAATTTCATTGATAAGACCTCCTCAATTGTAGCCAATATTTTATTGCGAATAATTCCGACAACCTCAGGAGAAAAAAAGGCATTTACTTATTATAGAGATGGTGCGATTTGACTCTTTTTTTTGCTTTTTTTTAGCCCTACCTATACCTCAGTCTTACGAAAAAGAGAGGGGGGTTGGCATAGAGAGAACCAAATTTGTAAAGCAAACAAACCCACGCTTCGGGAAGGTGAGGCGAACTAACAATTCCTTCCGTCGTGTATCCTCGATTGATGCGGCTTCAGATACTTCAATTGTAGATTTGAGTATTGAGCGAAAGGTTACACCTACAGGATATGGTATGGTATGGATTACAGGCCAATCCTACTCTATTAGTATCCGTAGGCAGCATAGGGGAGAAAAGCACTACACCTAGAAATAGGAATCAACAAGAGAAAAACTTTGTTAGAAATTACCCCTTTCCTGATCGGTATCAGGGCTGGGAAGAATGGTTGGGATAACAAACAACCATCAGGTTTGTACTTTGGATACCCCTATAACCATCAAAGATCGTTGAAGTAGCTAATTCCTCTAAATAGGAGGCGTTGAGAACAAAGAAATTATTGGAGCTATCGTTTTCCTCTAGCATTAATAGAATTCATTGGTGTTAAGAAAAACCTCTTGTGGGAAGGTTGGCTAGAGATTTCTTGGAAAAATACCAGCCCCTTTCGGTTCATAATGAGACGGGACTAATTCTATTTTGATTCTATAGATTATTTCGCTTAGTACTATTATGTACAGAAGGGAGGAGCCGTATGAGATGAAAACCTCATGTACGGTTTTGGAACGGAGATTTTTTGAATAGAATGAACGACCGTAACGGATGTTGGCTCAATCCGAAGGAAATTATGCGGAAGCTTTGCAAAATTATTATGAAGCTACGCGACTAGAAATCGATCCCTATGATCGAAGTTATATACTCTATAACATAGGCCTTATACACACAAGCAATGGAGAGCATACAAAGGCTTTGGAATATTATTTCCGGGCACTAGAACGAAACCCCTTCTTACCGCAAGCTTTTAATAATATGGCCGTGATCTGTCATTACGTGCGACTATCTCCACTATAGAAAGAAAAAAAAAAAAGAGAGGATCAAATTTTCTAGTAAATACTAGAAAAAAAGGGCTTTCTACATAGGGATCGTAAAAACAACGATTTTTCCCTATCAGCTGTAGGAAGGAAGGACACTTCACGAGAATCAAAAAACGAAGAAAGTATGGCCTATACTACTACTCTATGGATAAAGTTTCTCAAATTGATAGAGAAAGCACCGTAAAGATCAATTAGTGAGCGACTGGGTCGATACAACTAAAAAAAACTGCTTACTTATCCCATGATATGGGGCAAAATTTAGGAATCCGCTTATGTAATAGAGCCGATCCACTAAGGGATTAAGCAGCGGTGTAGTATCAGATCCCAAAGATAGTAAGTTCTTTTTTCTTTCTTATGGAAAAAAGTCTTTTTCAAGGATTCTATAGAGATTTCATATATGAAACCGGGATAGTTACCTCTCAGAAAATTTGAACGAAGGCTCTATATCTATCTATGCTTCATTCTTCTGAAGGTGGGAAAAAAGATCAAACTGATTATTGATAAAAATTAGGGTTTGAAACTTAGGTAATTAATTTCTTCTGCTTAACCCAAGAACAAATTGGATCGATTTTTGATAAATCGAATTCAGTTAAGATAGGGGAAATTCAGATAGCAATTTCTGAGCCGTATGAGGTAGGAAACTCTCAAGTACGGTTCTAAGGGAAGGAACTTCCTATTCCGACCGAGGAGAACAGGCCATTCTACAGGGTGATTCGGAAATTGCGGAAGCTTGGTTTGATCAAGCTGCTGAATATTGGAAACAAGCTATAGCGCTTACTCCGGGAAATTATATTGAAGCACAGAACTGGTTGAAGATTACGAAGCGCTTTGAATTTGAATAAGACCATGCTCCTTCTTTTTCATAAAATGGGTGGTTTGGTTGTTGATCCATTAATCAAATAAATTAGGTCGTAAGATCGAATCAAGAATTTCATTATATCCATTTCTTATACCTTCTATTTTATATGATATTTCATAAGAATAAACCATAGGGATAGGGTCTAGAATAGAAGTAATAAAGTGAATAAAAAGAGGGGGCAATCTAAATATTGCTAATATATTAGGACCATCTTATTAATAATTCTAATGAGTTATCTTGGAATTTAGAATCAAATAAAAAACCCTATATTATGCTCAAGGAAAGTAGATATAGATAGGAGCTTATGCCCTCAAAAAAAATACACTAGTTTCTTAAATTAAAAATAAAAAAGATTTTTTTCTTACGTCGAGAAATATTTGTTTTTCAAGATAAACAATGTCCGTTAGGCACCTAATCTTTATGTCATAATAGACCCGAACACTTGCCTCGGATTGACTTCAATATATAATTGCTCCAGTGAATAACTAAAAAAAAAATAGAAGGATGGTAGATAGTAAAGAAAAGAACTAATCACAATATCTATCTTTCAAAATCTATCTTTCAAAATCTATCTTTCAAAATATATATCTTTCAAAGATTCACTAAAAAGACAGTTGGCGGGTCTCTTTGTATGTCTTGTCCGGAAAGAGGAGGACTTAATGATTATTCGTTCGCCGGAACCAGAAGTAAAAATTGTTGTGGATAGGGATCCTGTAAAAACATCTTTTGAGGAATGGGCCAGACCCGGCCATTTCTCAAGAACACTAGCTAAGGGCCCTGATACTACCACTTGGATCTGGAACCTACATGCTGATGCTCACGATTTCGATAGTCATACTGGTGATTTGGAGGAGATTTCTCGAAAAGTCTTTAGTGCTCATTTCGGGCAACTTTCCATTATCTTTCTTTGGTTGAGTGGCATGTACTTTCATGGCGCCCGTTTTTCCAATTATGAAGCATGGCTAAGTGATCCTACTCACATTGGACCCAGTGCTCAGGTAGTTTGGCCTATAGTAGGGCAAGAAATATTGAATGGTGATGTAGGCGGGGGTTTCCGAGGAATCCAAATAACCTCTGGTTTTTTTCAGCTTTGGCGAGCATCTGGAATAACTAGTGAATTACAACTCTATTGTACTGCAATTGGTGCATTGATTTTTGCAGCGTTAATGCTTTTTGCTGGTTGGTTCCATTATCACAAAGCCGCTCCCAAATTGGCCTGGTTCCAAGATGTAGAATCCATGTTGAATCACCACTTAGCGGGATTATTAGGACTTGGGTCTCTTTCTTGGGCGGGGCACCAAATTCATGTATCTTTACCAATTAACCAATTTCTTGACGCTGGGGTGGATCCTAAAGAGATACCACTTCCTCATGAATTTATCTTGAATCGGGACCTTTTGGCTCAACTTTATCCTAGTTTTGCCGAAGGAGCAACCCCTTTTTTCACTTTAAATTGGTCCAAATACGCAGAATTTCTGACTTTTCGCGGAGGACTAGATCCAGTAACCGGTGGTCTCTGGCTGACCGATATTGCGCACCATCATTTAGCTATTGCTATTCTTTTCCTAATCGCAGGTCATATGTATAGGACCAATTGGGGTATTGGCCATGGACTTAAAGATATTTTGGAGGCTCACAAGGGCCCATTTACAGGACAAGGCCATAAGGGTCTTTATGAAATCTTAACAACGTCATGGCATGCTCAATTATCTCTTAACCTAGCTATGCTAGGCTCTACAACCATTGTTGTAGCTCATCATATGTATTCTATGCCTCCCTATCCATACCTAGCTACTGACTATGGTACACAACTTTCCTTGTTCACACACCACATGTGGATTGGCGGATTTCTAATAGTCGGTGCTGCTGCACATGCAGCAATTTTTATGGTAAGAGACTATGATCCAACTACTCGATACAACGATCTATTAGATCGCGTCCTTAGACACCGCGATGCAATCATATCCCACCTTAACTGGGTATGTATATTTCTAGGTTTTCACAGTTTTGGCTTGTACATTCATAATGATACCATGAGTGCTTTAGGCCGTCCACAAGATATGTTTTCGGATACTGCCATACAATTACAACCTATCTTTGCTCAATGGGTACAAAATATCCATGCTACTGCGCCTGGCGTAACAGCTCCTGGTGCAACAACAAGTACTAGCTTAACGTGGGGAGGCGGCGAGTTAGTAGCAGTAGGTGGCAAAGTGGCTTTGTTACCTATTCCATTAGGAACCGCAGATTTTTTAGTCCATCACATTCATGCATTTACCATACATGTGACTGTATTAATACTTTTGAAAGGTGTTTTATTTGCTCGGAGTTCCCGTTTGATACCCGATAAAGCAAATCTAGGTTTTCGCTTTCCTTGCGATGGGCCTGGCCGAGGGGGAACATGTCAAGTATCCGCCTGGGATCATGTTTTCTTAGGTTTATTCTGGATGTACAATGCAATTTCGGTAGTCATTTTCCATTTCAGTTGGAAAATGCAGTCGGATGTTTGGGGTACTATAAGTGATCAAGGGGTGGTAACTCATATTACAGGGGGAAACTTTGCACAGAGTTCCATTACGATTAATGGGTGGCTTCGAGATTTCTTGTGGGCACAGGCATCGCAAGTCATTCAGTCTTATGGTTCTTCATTATCTGCATATGGTCTTTTTTTCTTAGGTGCTCATTTTGTCTGGGCCTTCAGTTTAATGTTTTTATTCAGCGGCCGTGGTTATTGGCAAGAACTCATTGAATCTATCGTTTGGGCTCATAACAAATTAAAAGTTGCTCCTGCTACTCAGCCTAGAGCCTTGAGCATTATACAAGGACGCGCTGTAGGAGTAACCCATTACCTTCTGGGTGGAATTGCCACGACATGGGCATTCTTCTTAGCGAGAATTATTGCAGTAGGATAGTGGCTAGGAGGATTTGAAAGGCATTATGGAATTAAGATTTCCCAGGTTTAGCCAAGGCTTAGCTCAGGACCCCACTACTCGTCGTATTTGGTTTGGTATTGCTACCGCACATGATTTCGAAAGTCATGATGATATTACTGAAGAACGTCTTTATCAGAACATTTTTGCTTCTCACTTTGGGCAATTAGCAATAATCTTTCTATGGACGTCCGGAAATCTGTTTCATGTAGCTTGGCAAGGAAATTTTGAATCATGGATACAGGATCCTTTACACGTAAGACCTATTGCTCATGCGATTTGGGATCCTCATTTTGGTCAACCCGCTGTGGAAGCCTTTACTCGAGGAGGTGCTGCTGGTCCAGTGAATATTGCTTATTCTGGAGTTTATCAGTGGTGGTATACAATAGGATTACGCACCAATGAGGATCTTTATACTGGAGCTCTTTTTCTATTATTTCTTTCTACGCTGTCCTTAATAGCGGGTTGGTTACATCTACAACCCAAATGGAAACCAAGCCTTTCGTGGTTCAAAAACGCGGAATCTCGTCTCAATCATCATTTGTCAGGACTTTTCGGGGTAAGTTCTTTGGCTTGGACAGGACATTTAGTTCATGTTGCTATTCCCGCATCCAGGGGGGAGTACGTTCGATGGAATAATTTCTTAGATGTATTACCCTATCCCCAGGGGTTGGGACCCCTTTTGACGGGTCAATGGAATCTTTATGCCCAAAACCCTGATTCGAGTAATCATTTATTTGGTACCGCTCAAGGAGCGGGAACTGCCATTCTAACTCTTCTTGGGGGATTCCATCCACAAACACAAAGTTTGTGGCTGACCGATATGGCTCACCATCATTTAGCTATTGCATTTATTTTTCTCATTGCCGGTCACATGTATCGAACTAACTTCGGAATTGGGCACAGTATTAAAGATCTTTTAGAAGCGCATACTCCTCCGGGGGGTCGATTAGGGCGTGGGCATAAGGGCCTTTATGACACAATCAACAATTCGATTCATTTTCAGTTAGGTCTTGCTCTAGCTTCTTTAGGGGTTATTACTTCCTTAGTAGCTCAACATATGTACTCTTTACCTCCTTATGCATTCATAGCACAAGACTTTACTACTCAAGCTGCTTTATATACTCATCACCAATATATTGCAGGGTTCATCATGACAGGGGCTTTTGCTCATGGAGCTATTTTTTTCATTAGGGATTACAATCCGGAACAGAATGAGGATAATGTATTGGCAAGAATGTTAGACCATAAAGAAGCTATCATATCTCATTTAAGTTGGGCTAGCCTCTTTCTAGGATTCCATACCTTGGGCCTTTATGTTCATAACGACGTCATGCTTGCTTTTGGTACTCCAGAAAAGCAAATCTTGATCGAACCTATATTTGCCCAATGGATACAATCTGCTCATGGCAAGACGACATATGGGTTCGATATACTCTTATCTTCAACGAATGGCCCCGCTTTCAATGCGGGTCGAAGCCTATGGTTGCCCGGATGGTTGAATGCTGTTAATGAGAATAGTAATTCGCTTTTCTTAACAATAGGACCTGGGGATTTCTTGGTTCATCATGCTATTGCTCTAGGTTTGCATACAACTACATTGATTTTAGTAAAGGGCGCTTTAGATGCACGCGGTTCCAAATTAATGCCAGATAAAAAGGATTTTGGATATAAAGGATTTTGGGATATAGTTTTCCTTGTGACGGCCCAGGGCGCGGCGGTACTTGTGATATATCTGCTTGGGACGCATTTTATTTGGCAGTTTTCTGGATGTTAAATACCATTGGGTGGGTTACTTTTTATTGGCATTGGAAACATATCACATTATGGCAGGGCAACGTTTCACAATTTAATGAATCCTCCACTTATTTGATGGGATGGTTAAGAGATTACCTATGGTTAAACTCTTCACAACTTATCAATGGATATAATCCTTTTGGGATGAATAGTTTATCGGTATGGGCGTGGATGTTCTTATTTGGACATCTTGTTTGGGCTACTGGATTTATGTTCTTAATTTCCCTGGCGGGGTATTGGCAGGAATTAATTGAGACTTTAGCATGGGCTCCATGAACGCACACCTTTAGCTAATTTAATTCGCTGGAGAGATAAGCCCGTGGCTCTTTCCATTGTGCAAGCAAGATTGGTTGGATTAGCTCACTTTTCCGTGGGTTATATATTCACTTATGCAGCTTTCTTGATTGCCTCAACATCAGGCAAGTTTGGTTAATTTAGTTTGTTTTTTTGTACTGTATCAGCACCTAGTTCATTACTCTTGATAGAGAGGGAGGATCTGCCTTTTTAGATTTCTTTTTCTATTTATTTTTCCATCTAGGATTAGAACCGTATACTTGGTAATAATAGCAACGACACATTATGGCAAAAAAAAGTTGATTCAGAGGGAGAAGAAGCGGCAGAAATTAGAACAGAAATATCATTTGATTCGTCAATCTTTAAAAAAAAAGATAAGAAGCAAAGTTTCTCCCTTGAGTTTGAGTGAAAAAACGAAATGCGAGAAAAATTGCAATCCCTACCGCGTAATAGTGCACCTACACGCCTTCATCGACGTTGTTTTTTGACCGGAAGACCTAGAGCTAACTATCGACATTTTGGGCTATCCGGACACGTACTTCGAGAAATGGTTTATGAATGTTTGTTACCGGGTGCAACAAGATCCAGTTGGTAAGGATAAAATACCCTTTCGTATTTGTATGGATTTCTGGAATTGATAATCATAGAGGAGCCCTCTTTACCATTCTGTATAAATGGACTATTCTATTTGTATAGATATTGGTAGAGGGGCGTATCCAACCCTCTTTTATCCACTAGTTACCCCTCTTTAGTTTAAGAGTATAGAGCAGTTTGGTAGCTCATAAGGCTCATAACCTTGGGGTTGCGGGTTCGATTCCCACTACCGCCTCCATACTCCTTCTTTATGATATATGCATGATATAATATATACATCATGCATTTGTATCTGGATTTTTTGATTTCCTAAAAGAGTTTTGGTCTAACAGTTTTTTCTCGGAGAAGCAAAAAAATAAAAGAAAGAATAAAATATGAAAGAAAAGCGTCCATTGTCTAATGGATAGGACAGAGGTCTTCTAAACCTTTGGTATAGGTTCAAATCCTATTGGACGCAATCTTATTTCTATCTATTCTTTAAATAACTATACTAAACTAAAAACAAAGAAACTTTTTTGCATGATTCAAATGAAAAAGCTTTCTCAACGATTCTATTCTACTAACAAGAGTAGACATGCAAAATTTATTTGTTACTGAAGAGAAAACCGTTCCAGCTGTTCCTGAATAGCTTCCTTCAAAAGGATTCCGCTTGCTCGGTGAATGTCTTGCTAGAAGATATAATTTCTTGGAATTGAGGTTTAGTATCTTTTAGATGTTTACGTAACTCATCCAGAAATTTATTTACCTGTTCAATTTCTAACGAATCAAGATATCCTCTTGTTCCGGTATAAATAGTAGCTATCTGCTCTTCCACTGGGAGAGGATTTGCCTGGGATTGTTTAAGCATTCCCTAATCGTCGACCCCTTGCCAATTGATTCTGACTTGTTTTATCGAGAGCAGAGGCGAATTGTGCAAAGGCTTGTAACTCTGCGAATTGCGCTAGTTCCAATTTTGATTTGCCAGCTACTTGTTTCATGGCTTTAATTGAGCCGCGGATCCTACTCTGGAAACAGAAATACCCACATTAATAGCGGGTCGAATTCCGGCATTGAATAGATCCGCAGATAAGAATATTTGTCCATCTGTAATGGAGATTACATTAGTAGGAATATAGGCGGAAACGTCTCCAGATTGAGTCTCAACTATTGGTAAAGCGGTCATACTTCCTTCGCCTAAAAGAGAATTTAATTTAGCGGCTCTTTCTAAAAGGCGTGAATGCAAATAAAAAACATCCCCTGGATAAGCCTCACGTCCGGGAGGTCTTCTTAATAGAAGGGACATTTGGCGATAAGCTTGTGCCTGTTTGGAGAGATCATCATAAATTATTAAAGTATGCCGTTCGCGGTACATAAAATACTCAGCCAGGGCTGCTCCCGTATAAGGAGCGAGGTATTGTAATGTAGCAGGTGAATCCGCCATTTCAGCTACTACAATAGTGTATTCCATGGCCCCTCCTCATGGAAAGTAGTTACTACTTGAGCTACGGAGGATGCTCTTTGACCGATAGCTACATAAACACATATTACACCTTGCCCTTTTTGATTGAGAATTGTATCTGTGGCTACTGCTGTTTTGCCAGTCTGTCTGTCCCCAATAATTAACTCTCGCTGACCGCGCCCTATAGGGATCATCGAATCGATAGCAATAAGCCCTGTTTGAAGAGGTTCGTATACGGAACGGCCTGGAAATTATACTTGGAGCAGGAGATTCAATTAAGCGAGATTCGGAAGCTATAATTTCGCCTTTCCATCAATAGGTTTAGCCAGAGCATTTACAACACGACCCAAGTAAGCCTCACTCACGGTATCTGAGCAATTCTTCCTGTTGCTTTTACAAAACTTCCCTCTTGTATCATCAACCCATCGCCCATTAATACAATCCCAACATTTTTGGATTCCAAATTCAGAGCAATACCCCTAGTACCTTCTGCAAATTCGACTAATTCACCTGACATTATTTCACCAAGACCTATAATACGAGCAATCCATCCCCCACTTGAACTACGCGACCTATATTCTCAATCCCTACTTTCCTATTATATTGTTCAATACGTTCGCGGAGAATTTTATGAATTTCGTCGACTCGAAGGGTTGCCATTAGTGTTTCTTGACTCTTTTTCGGAAGCAAGGGGAAAAATAATGCCTAAATTCTAAACGAAAGTAGAAGTTCAAGCCTAATTAATTTAATTATTTCTTCCATTCCAGGGACCCGAGAATGCCAATATTAGCACGAATCGTACGGAAATGTAACTCGGTATTCAAACAACTATTCAGAGTTCCTAGAGCTCCTTGTACGGCCTGTTGGAAAACCGCTGTCGGACCTGATCATTGCCCTTTGTTTTTCAAATAAAGGGTTTCGTTTTTAGACTTTTCCAATTGTTCCAAACTATAGAAGTAGCATTAATCAAATTTGCTTTTTCTCGTTCTATCTCAGAGTATCCATTCATTCGATACTCATCCGCTTCTAGTTCGACTTTCTGTAATCGAATCCGAGCTTTTTCGAGTTGCTCAATGGTCCCTCTACGCAATTCTTCTGAATTTCGAATAGTACTCAAGATCCTCTGTTTTCGATTATCTAATAAATCTTTTAATGAAAGTAGATTATTTTGTAAGTTTACAACTTTTATGATCTCTTCCGAACCAAACATGAATCTTTCGATTCATTTGGCTCTCACGCTCCTTTTTTTTTTTCTATAGCTATTTCCATATCTTTTTTTTAAGTAATGAGCCTATCCTCTATCTTCTTTTTTATGTTTATATTTCAATATACCGAAACCTATATAAGACTAGATTAAATATTAAGAGGACTCTTCCGCCTAGATAAAAATATATCATGGTCAGCAAAGTTGTTTCTTTATTTTTATTTGCCCCTCTAGTTAATAATTTCAATTTCATTAAGAAAAACTAACTAAATAAATGGAAAATGAAAATTAATAGAATTCTTTTTTATTTTTTTTTTCTTCAAATCCAAAAAATTTCTCTTTTTATACATAGGTCGTCGATTCGGCATTGGTTAAAAAAGGGCAGGGTGCCCCCCTTTTTTTTCTAGTAAATAGTTCAAACCATTTTATCGATATGAGTGTTCTATATCAGATAAATTTTACATTAGCTATTTCCCGTTTAAATTGGTACGAATACTAATATTGTTGTAGAAAGAGTACCTCTTTTTGCCTGGACTTCAAGCAGTTTAGCTTTAACCGTGTTAATGGTCTCACATTCTTGGTTTATAGAGAATCAAAGTTGATTTACCAATGAGTCGCGAAATGCTATGGTTCTTCATATGATTTCTGAATTTATTCAGAAGTAATTCGTCGAGATCGTGCACCCTTTTCTTATTTATCCGAAAAATACTAAAAAATATTATAAAGTGCAAGCCGGATAGATCCAATCTATTCTTGAAATAGACAACTCGCACACACTCCCTTTCCAAAAAAATCAAAACACCAACCACTACAGTTAGATTTATTAGATTTGTTGCTAAAATATCGGTATTAAGCCCGAAACTGCCAGCGGATGGCCAGTGAGCTAAAAAAACGAAAGAATGGGTTACATTTTTCATATGCTCTCCTCTTATAGATAGGACGAACAAAGAACAAAGTTTTTCGATCACTTACTTCGCTCGCCCTTTTTTGATCGGTTTTTTTAATGCAAATAGATTCAATCTAGTAATTTCTTTTAGATTAAGTCTTACGTCTTGTTTGACCGGTGAAAGACTTCCTTTGTTGAAATGTTCTGTTCCCAAAATTCCTAAAATAAAAGGAAAAAACTTTCCACTTTCCTAAACTAAGGACGGGAAATAAGAAGGTGAGCATATCTTCTAAATTAATAATACTCAACTCAGCCCTTCCTAGAATGGGGTATTATCTGTCCCGATAAATAGATAATTCCAGGAGTAATAAATAGGAGTAAATTAAATAAAGTATTGATATAATTGGAATTGTGGAAGCAAATACCAATTTACTAAAAAAAGAAAAAAGTATCTAATCGAAATCGAAAGAATTTTTTTTTTAAGATTAAACAAAAGGGTTCGCAAATAAAAGCGCTAGTGCCACAACTAGTCCATAAATTGTTAAAGCTTCCATAAAAGCTAGACTAAGCAATAAAGTACCTCGTATTTTACCTTCTGCTTCTGGCTGTCTCGCAATACCTTCTACAGCTTGTCCTGCAGCAGTACCTTGACCAACTCCAGGTCCAATAGAAGCAAGCCCTACGGCCAATCCAGCAGCAATAACAGAAGCAGCAGCAATTAGTGGATTCATGGTGAGTAGTTCCTCGTGTCAAAAAAAAGAAATGGTTAAGGATACAATCAACCAATAAATTCTTACTTCTAAGCTCTATTGGGGAGAAGTAAAGTAACTAAAAAGTACAAATTGAAATCAAATTGAAATGATAATGTGAATTGTCCGAACTACATAGAAGGGAATTCCATATCCATATATCGGATTAGATAATGAATCTAACCTAGGAATATATAATATAATATCCTATATATATACATTTGTTTCTTCTATTTTGTTTGCATATTTTCTCATTTTCTATTGAATCGGATTCTAAAATCATTGCTTAAAGTGGAAACCTGCATAAAAGAGGACTCCACTTATAGACATTAAGGATATTATAGTATAGATCTAGCCTGACTCCACCCTCCTTAATGCATATATACTTTGAAAATTCCATAATATAGTCTATTCTATTCTCTCTCCTACAACTCTAGGCTATATATTCATACGCATTTCTAACTATTTTTTTGCAACCAAGCAGATTATCTGGAACCATGCATGAATTGAGCTAAGCTGCAAAAAAAAAAAATACTATTTCCAAAAAGAGTCAATTCAATGATGACCCTCCATGGATTCACCTATATAGGCTGCGGCTAATGTTGCAAAAATAAGAGCTTGAATACCGCTTGTAAATAATCCAAGAAACATGACCGGTATAGGGATTACTAAGGGGACTAAAGAAACAAGAACAACAACGACTAATTCATCCGCCAATATATTCCCGAAAAGTCGAAAGCTAAGCGATAATGGTTTTGTGAAATCTTCTAGGATGTTAATTGGTAAAAGGATTGGAGTTGGTTTAATATATTTCTCGAAATAGCTCAATCCTTTTTTGCTAAGACCAGCATAAAAATATGCCGCTGACGTGAGTAAAGCTAAAGCAACAGTAGTATTTATATCATTCGTGGGCGCTGCTAATTCCCCATGGGGTAACTCTATAATTTTCCAAGGTAAAAGAGCACCCGACCAATTCGAAACAAAAATAAAAAGGAACATAGTTCCAATAAAGGGAACCCAGGGACCATATTCTTCTCCAATCTGAGTTTTGCTCAAGTCTCGAATAAACTCAAGGACATATTCAAAAAAATTCTGACCGTCGGTCGGGATGGTTTGTGGATTCCGAACAGCTATGACAACTGAACCTAGCAAGATAGTAATTACGACCCAAGAAGTGATGAGTACTTGGGCATGAATTTGGAAACCTCCTATTTGCCAATAGAAGTGTTGGCCTACTTCTACACCCGATATATCGTATAACACCCTTGAGTGTTTTAATGGAACAAGGTATAATATTCATATTGTCCTCTGATAAAAATTGAACTTCAAAAAAGGAATTCTTTTGATTCAACCATCTCTTTCTCAACTCAGCAACTTGAAGTATTAATCTTATATTTAGGATACCAAGAAAGCACATCAGATCATAATATATATCAATACCCTCTAATATATATCAATATTCCCCTTCTTTTTTCTATGCAAAAAAAATTCTATGCAAAAAAAAAGATATAGTAAAGTAAGTGATTCCATAAATTTACGCAGTTGCCCAAGAATTCACTATATATTCTTAATCAACGATTTCTTATATAGAGAGAACGGCCCTCACAAATTGAAAATACTAATTTGTTAAGAATCAATCGAATTGAAGTCATAGTGTCATCGTTGGCTGGAATCGATATATTCGCGAGATCCGGGTCACAATTTGTATCGACTAAAGAAATAGTAGGAATCCCCAAAATGGCACATTCCCGAAGAGCTATATACTCTTTTTGCTGATCAAGGACGATCACAATGTCTGGCAATCTCGTCATATATTTGATCCCGCCGAGATACCTTTGCAAAGTAGATAATTTTCTCTTCAAGATTGCCACATCTCTTTTTGGGAGATGGTGGAATTTTCCCATTTTTTCTTCTGCTCTTAAGTCTCTAAATTGAGAAAGTCTAGTTTTCGTAATCGACCAATTCGTTAACATACCACTGAACCACTTTTTATTAACATAATGACAACGAGCCCTTATTGCAGCTGATGCTACTAAATCTGTTGCTCTTTTTTTGGTACCAACAATTAAGAAACTTTTTCCCTGACTTGCTGCATCAAAAACTAAATCACAAGCTTCTGATAAAAAACGAGCCGTTCTAGCGAGATTTATAATATGAGTACCTTTACGCTTTGCCGAAATGTAAGGGGCCATTTTAGGATTCCATTTCTTAATACCATGACCAAAATGAACTCCTGCTTCTATCATCTCTTTCAAATTAATGTTCCAATATCTTCTTGTCATTTTTTCCACACTTCCTTTTTTTTAATCCTACCATTCCATTACGGAATTTAGTTCTTTTTGAAGATTAAGAAAGATCCGAAATAGCTTGAAATAAATAATAATTGTTCCGAGAGAACCTTGTACTAAGATAAGAGTTGGCCATTGATACATGGTATAAACATAACCACCTTAATGAATTAACTGACTTGTTTTACTTATTAAAATAAAAATCTTAAAAATCTAAAATTTGACCTGTTAGTGTTCTAAGTTCAAAAGTCTAGTAAAGTAAAAAATATTTTTATGGGGGTTCTTATGTCTCATAAAAATTGTTTGTTACGTCAGAATCTGAAGAAACTAATTCTGTATGGAGAAACAAAAAATCTCTCATTTCCGACGCGAATAGATTTTTTTTTTTTATTTCGAAATAAAGGTTCTTGTCTTGTGGGGAACGATGCACAAATTTTTGGAATCCGGTACCAACAGGTATAATCCCCCCCAGAACTACGTTTTCTTTCAAGCCTTTCAACCAATCAATGCGACCTCGTAGGGCAGCTTTTGCTAAAACTCGAGCAGTTTCTTGAAAACTTGCTTCAGATATGAAACTTTGGGTATTCAGGGAAGCCCTTGTTATTCCCAATAAGATTGCCCGATAATAGATCGATTCATCCAAAGCTCGTCCTGCTCGTTCCGCTCGCAATAGTCCGATTAATTCCCCAGGCGAAAAAACATTAGACATTCCATCTTCGGAAACCCGCACTTTTGATGTTACTTGGCGTATAATAATCTCTATATGTCTATTATGGATCTGTACCCCTTGGGATCGATAAACCTTTTGGATTTTATTAACCAAAGAGATACGACTTTGGGCTATGGTTAGCTCAGCTCCAATCAAGAATCCCCAAGGGACCCCAAGAATTCTTGGTATACGCTCATTCCAATCCTCAATTCTCCTTTCGAGATTCGGGGATAATGAATCAATTGAACGCGCTTCAAAGATTTGTTCCACTTTTGGAAGACCTTGCGTTATGTCACTAGATCTCGATTTTTCATATATAAACGTAACTAACCTATCTCCCTTGTAAAGGATTTCTCCATAATGACCATTAACAGTTGCTCCTGTAGTGGCCAAATAAGGTTTAGCTGCTCTTATAACAAAGGAATTCATATTTACAATGAAAATTTGACCGGATTTTTTTATGTGCGATTTAAATAGACATACATTTTCACAAATAAATTGTCCAAGGTGAATTATTGCCAATGTCTCTTCCCAAGAATCATGATGGACAAAGTGACAATTCAAAAGGAATGGATCCAACATTATGTTACTATCGAAATTAGAAATCCTTTTATTTTCATCTATTAAAGAGTATTTAAGTTCTTGAAGTACTTGGAAGGTTTGTTTTAAATTGTCAACGAACAAATATTTTTTTAACAGGATTTTATTATGCGTTAGTAAATAGTAAGATGAAGAAAAATGCGATATACTAGCTACAATAGCGCCTAAGGGCCCAAAAATTTCTCGAATAGGAATTCTAGGATTCCATTCTTTTATCGCATTGGGATGTTTTGAATTCTTGAATAAACCAATTCGAGAACAGTTGGATGCCGACAAAATCATCAAAGAGTGGTATTCTTTATTTCGATTCAACAAAGTGCCAATAGCTTCTGGATGTTGGCTAAGTGATTCAATCTTCGCCTTGGAATAAAAAGAATTGATATTGGCGCGATCTAACCTATTATGGGGAATCGGTCCTGCACTTGTCCTACCATACCTTTTTCGTGTATACGAAATAGTGGACTTGACTAACTCAATTCTTAGGAAATCGCGAATAAGATCATTTGCTCTTACCTCAACAAGGGAAGCACCAGCCTTTTCTTTTTCTTCTTGTTCCCAATTCACTACTAAGCAAGTTCTAACAAATTGACTATTTGTGTGATAAATTCTTTGAGTTAACTTGCTATTTTCATGAGAAATAAAATTGACAAGTCGAATTTGGAGATTATTTTCTTCTTGCAAGAGATCCTGCGGGAAAAGTGTTGCTAAATTTCTTCCTTCGTCCATTTCATATGCCACTGTAGGGCGAACGGAAACAAAATACTTTTCCTTGCTCTTGAGAATTTTTTTCCGTTGAACATAGACCCAATTTTTCCTTTTTTTTGATTCCTTAGAATCTTTTTTTTGTCTTTCTGGCGGTATCAAACAGCCACCTAATATCTTATCCGCCTCTTCAGGAAAATGAATATCTCCGGAAAATATTTTGAGTTCCGTATGGCTTTTTTTTCTCTTCACTCGGACCAGTCCGCCTAGTCGACTTCTTGTATTTTTTGTGAGTTGTGTATTCACTCCAATAATACTATTGTCAAGTATCTTTAGGGATGAAGATCTCGGCAAGATATGAAGTTCTTGAAGAATGAAAAAAAACCGATCTACTTCTTTTTGGTATTTTAGACTAAATTCTTTTGTTCCTCGATGCTCAATCAAACCCTCTTTTTTTAAGATGGAATCTTCCTCTGGGCTCTCGTATTCGTCCTCTGAATCTTCTTCTGAGTCTTCCTCTAAAGTACCATATTTTTCCTCTGCGCTTTCCCCGGGGCTGCCATATTCGTCTTCTGAGTCTTCCTCTAGAGTTCCATATTCGTCCTCTTGGGTCCTATATTTGCTCTCTGGGCTCCCATATTCCTCTTCTGAGTCTTTCTCTAAAGTCCTATATTCGTTCTCTGGGTTCCCATATTCGTTTTCTGGGCTCCCATATTCGTCTTCTAGGGTTTCATATTCGTATTCGTCTTCTAGGATTCCATATTTAGATTCTTCTAGGGTTTCATATTCATATTCGTCCTCTCGGGTCCTGTATTCGTCTTCTAGGGTCTCATATTCCTCTTCTGAGTCTTCCGCTCGAGTCCTATATTCTTCTTCTAGGGTCCTATATCTAAATTTAACAATTCCTGAACCCTTTTTATCTTTTCTGTATCGGGGATCGTCAAAATAAGCAAAAATAGTATTTCTACGTAAAACACCCATAAGGGGGATTTCAATCGAAATCCCAAAACAGGATATTAGTTCTTTCTCTTGTTCTTGATGATATTGTAATGGAATGACGAACCTATTTCTTCGCTTTTTCGCCAACAAATCTGAATTATCTTGAAAAATAGAAGGATAGATAAAATTCCAATGGCCATTGGACATGATTCGATCCGACGTTGAATAATCAAGAATTTCCCTATCTTTTTTACCATAAGTATTCATTTGATCTTGATCCTTGTGGAGTGAAAAAGACGCTATACTGGATCTGCACATACTTACTGACAATATCCATAAATGGCTTGTTTTTGGTAATCGGCGAAGATTACCATATTGATATTCGGGCGCATGGTAAACATCAGTACTCCAGTGCATTTCGCCGTCTGATTCAGAATAAATATGCTTTTGTACCCTTTCTTTAAAATGTAAAGTGGACGTTCCGGCACGAATCTCCGCAATTACTTGTTCGGATTTTACATATTGATCATTTTGCACTAGAATCAAGCTTTTTGAGGGAATATTCACACTATATAGAATATCTTGACTCTGAATAGTTACATGCAAGTCTATATAACATAGAAAAGCAGGCTGCCCATGACGGGTACGTGTGGGGTGAACCAAATTCTCATTGAATTTTATTTTTCCATTCGAAGGGGATCGTACAAGGTCGGCAGTACCCCCTGTGAATACTCCGCCAGTATGAAAAGTTCTTAATGTTAGTTGAGTCCCTGGCTCCCCAATTGATTGACCTGCAATAATACCTACGGCTTCTCCCAATTCGACCAGATCACTATGAGTAGGACTCCGGCCATAGCATAATTGACAGATCCAAGAAGTGCTTCGGCAAGTAAAGGGGGTTCTAATATATATTGGTTGTGCTCGAAATGGTTGTGCTCGAAAGGCAGTTATGAATCGATTGACTAATCCAATTCCAATATCTTGATTTCGCGCGGCAATGCATCGTGAACCGATATATATATCGTCTGCTAATACACGACCAATTAGTGTTTGGACAAAAAGTTTTTCCGTCATCCCATTTTGAGGACTTACAGAAATACCTCGGATAGTACCACAATCTCTTCTACGCACAATAATATGTTGAACTACTTCAACAAGTCTACGTGTAAGATATCCAGCATCTGCTGTTCGCACAGCAGTATCTACAACCCCTTTGCGGGCTCCATAGCAGGAAATTATATATTCTGTCAAAGAAAGTCCCTCGCGTAAATTGCTTTGAATAGGTAAATCAATCATTTGTCCTTGAGGGTCCGACATTAATCCTCTCATACCTACTAATTGGTGTACTTGAGATGCATTTCCTCTGGCTCCTGAAAAAGACATTAGATAGACTGGATTAGAAGGATCCGTTATCCGAAAATTTGAATTCATTTCTTGTTTCAAATATTCACTTGTCGCATACCATATCTCAACAGATTGGCGTAATTTTTCTACCGCGTGTACAGCCCCATAATAATAGTGTTTCTCCAAAAGAAAACTCTGTTGTTCCGCGTCTTGGACTAACCATCCCTTAGAGGGTATTGTTAAAAGATCCTCGATTCCTAACGAAATCGATGTAGTAGTGGCTTGATGGAAGCCCAGAGTCTTTAGTTGATCCAGTATATGGGATGTATATCCCATTCCAAAATGATCTATTAATCTGCTAATAAGTCGTTTCATACCAGTTCCGTCTATCTCTTTATTATGAAAGACCAGATTGGCCCGTTCCGCCATACATAAGTACCCCCTTTTCGGCTGAGTAGGATTCGACAATTGCTGAGTAGGATTCGACAATGGGCCTGAGTCAGTGATTCGAAAATTTAATTAACTTAATTGCCTCAATCTCAATCTGGATTCGCGTGGCAAATAATGATGATACTAGGGAAATCGGAATGCCCCCCGAAAGGGGAGGGGCATCGCCGAATCTAACTTTCTTGTTTAGGTAGTGTATGAATAGGCCTGACTAAATCCTTGTATGGCTTCCTCTATTTCTCTATAAAAAGAAATATGACCAAGAGTGGTTCGAATGTATATCGAACGAATTTCTTTTTTTCTATTTCCCATTATTAGATAGTGGGCATAAATCT
This sequence comes from Triticum urartu, assembly GCF_056163025.1. NCBI lineage: Eukaryota > Viridiplantae > Streptophyta > Magnoliopsida > Poales > Poaceae > Triticum > Triticum urartu. Next base: position 8,759,733 of record NW_028260368.1, on the reverse strand, counting down.
CATGATAAGTCCCCAAAGATTCATATTGAACTTCAATCGGAACTTCTCTTGACCCAATGACGCGTTGATCCAGGTTCCATCGTAGCCACAAGGGACTATCTAAACTGATTAGTTTTTGTCTATAAGCTCCCAGTGCATCATAAGAACTAGAAAAATGGGGTTCTTTATCTTTCCTATATTTAAAATTATTATTATTATTGTAATTTACTTTTAGATTTGGGTAGTTTCTGCAACTATTATATCTATTTGCACAAATACCTCGACGCTTTCCAATCGTTAATACATAAAGCCCGATAAGCATGTCTTGGGTTGGTACGCAAATAGGATCCCCAATAGCGGGAGATAAGAGATTCATATGAGAAAACATAAGTAAACGGGCTTCTGCCTGAGCTTCCAAGGATAAAGGTAGATGAACAGCCATTTGATCTCCATCAAAGTCCGCATTGAAACCCTTACACACTAATGGGTGTAAAGAAATAGTACGCCCCTCTACTAAAGTGGGTTGAAAGGCCTGTATGCCTAATCTATGCAGGGTAGGTGCTCTATTTAACAGTACAGGATGTCCCCGCATAACTTCTTGAAGTATTTCCCATACAATGGGTTCTTTTTCCCAAATTTTCCTTTTAGCAATCCTTACATTAGAAGTGGCGCGTTTCGTGATTAAATCGCGAATTACAAATAGCTGAAAAAGCTTTATTGCTATCTCTAGAGGTAATCCACATTGATGTAATGAAAGCGAAGGACCCACAACAATGACAGAACGCCCCGAGTAATCGACCCGTTTCCCAAGCAGAGTCTCGCGAAACCTTCCCTCTTTACCTTCAATTACATCTGAAAGTGATTTGTATACTTTATTGTGACCATCCCTCGTCGGTTGCCCGCGGGACCCACTATCAAGAAGTGTATCCACGGCTTCTTGTACCAATTTTTCCTGGCACATTACTAAATCTGCTGGCGCTAATTCACTTCTTTTTAATAGATAGGCAAGATTGTTGTTCCGACGGATAACTCTCTTATAAAGTTCATTAATGTCTGAAGTCACTACTTTATCTCCAGACCTATAAACAATAGGTCTCAATTCGGGAGGAAGAACCGGTAATAAGCACAAAACCATCCATTCTGGTTCTACATTTGTTTGAATAAAATGTTTCGCCAATTGCATGCGTCTAATCAAAAAAACTTTTCTTATTCGTCTTTTTCTATCTTCCCACTCATCTCCACTATACCCCTCGTCTTCTAATTCCTTCCATTCGACCAAAGAATTCTCTATAATAATTCGCAAATCCAAATCTGCTAATTGTTCTCTAATAGCACCTGCTCCTGTCGCAATTTCCCGATTTCGAAATGTTGCAAAGCCTGGGGTAGAAAAAAAGGGAGAAATGCTGTGGTTACAGGATGCAATTTCCTCTTCGAATAAACCTCGTAATCGTAAAAAAGTGGGTTTTTTAGTGCTGGGCCTAGCAAAAGAGAAATCGCCGTATACTAGGCCCTCCAACTTCTTAAGAGGTTTATCTAAAAGATTCGCGATATAACTAGGAAGACCTTTCAAATACCACACATGAGTCACGGGACATGCGAGTTTGATGTATCCCATTTGATATCTTCGTATCCGAGAATCCACAAATTCGACCCCGCATTTTTGGCAAAATCTTTCGTCTTCGTTTTCAGCTCCGCTCGCTCGAGAATTGCCACAAGCGCAAATCCCGCTTTTTATGGGTCCAAAGATTCTTTCGCAAAACAATCCATCTTTTTCTGGTTTATCGGTTTTATAATGAAAAGTAGAGGGCCTTGTGACTTCGCCAACGACTTCTCCATTAGGTAGGTTTTTGTTAGCCCAAGCCTTTATTTGTTGAGGGGAAACGAGTCCAATTTGAAGTTGTTGATGTTTATATTGGTCAATCATAAAATAGAAATAAGAAAAGAATTTATATTTATTCCGATCAAACTTCCTCCCTATTAACCTGGAAGTTCTTTTCAGATACAAGGAAATGATTCAGTTCTAGAGCCAAAGATCGTAGTTCTCGAACGAGCACTCGAAAAGATTCTGGAGGATCCTCATGATTAGGTATTCTTTTTCCCCAGATCGTAGCATTAAGTATTTCTTGGCGAGCTATAAGATGGTCAGATTTATAAGTAAGTATCTCTTGTAAAATATGAGCAACACCAAATCCTTCTAAAGCCCAAACTTCCATTTCTCCTACTCGTTGTCCCCCTTGCTTGGCTCTTCCTCTAACCGGTTGTTGTGTAACAAGTGAGTAGGGCCCAGTAGAACGCCCATGAATTTTCTCATCAACTTGATGAATTAATTTTAAGATATAGGACTTCCCTATTAGAACAGGTTGCTCAAAGGGGTCGCCTGTTCTTCCATCAAATATTCTGCTTTTTCCCGGGTACTCGGGTTCAAATACCCATGGATTTTTTGTTTCTTTACTGGCTTCATATAATTCTGAAAACACAAGTTTTCTTGAAGCCTCTTGCTCATATCTCTCATCAAAGGGTGCTATTCTATAATGTTTCTTTAGCAGATCCCCCGCTAATCCGAGCGAGCTTTCAAATATTTGTCCCACATTCATTCGGGAGGGTACTCCTAAGGGATTGAAGACCATATCAACGGGTGTTCCATCTTGCAAATAGGGCATATCTTGCCTAGGCAAAATTTTGGAAATGATCCCTTTATTCCCATGTCTTCCGGCTACTTTATCCCCAACTTTGATTTCACGTTTCTGTAAAATATATACACGAACCATTATGTCGAGCGGGTCCCTTTGGATCCATTTCACATCGATAACGCGCCCTCTTCCACCTATAGGTAATTTCAGAGAAGTTTCTTTTGAAGTGGAAACCTCAAGGCCAAATATGGCCCGTAATAATCCAGCTTCCGCGATATAAGATGATTCGCTCGCTATCTGAGGCGTTAATTTACCTACTAAAATATCACCAGTTTCTACCCAGGATCCCAACCTAACAACTCCATTTCTGTCCAAATTGCGGAGTAAATGTTCTTCTAGATGTGGTATTTCTTTAGTGATTTTTTCAGCGGAGCCCTGGCTTGTCGTATCCGTCTGAATTTCATATTTCCGGATGTGAAAAGAGGTATAAATATCTTCATATACCAAACGTTCGCTAATTAGTACTGCGTCTTCAAAATTGTAACCTTCCCATGGCATATAAGCTACTAATACGTTTTTTCCTAAAGCAAGTTCGCCCCCAATTGTAGCAGCTCCTTCTGCTAAAATTTGTCCTTTTTTAATGGATTTACCCCGTGGAACCCGGGGTTTTTGGTGCATACAAGTATTTTTGTTAGAGCGACGGTGGGTTAACTAAAGGAATACTTATAGTCTTCCCACTACTTGATAAAAGTATCTTATGACTATCAGTAGAAATGATCTTTCCCTCGCGTTCGGCTATAATGGAAACCCTCGAATCTAGAGCTGTTTGGCGTTCCAATCCAGTTCCAACAATGCATTTCTCGGACCGAGAAAGCGGAACTGCTTGGCGCTGCATATTAGAACTCATTAAAGCCCGATTCGCATCATTGTGCTCAATAAAAGGAATGAGAGAACCCCCAATAGAAAAATATTGGAAAGGAAAAATACTTCTAACATGAATCTGTTCCCATGCAATAGTCAAGAATTCTTGACGGTATCTAGCCGGAACAACCTGTTCTTCCTGAATACCTTGATTCAAGGACAAAGAATTTCCTGCTGCTATCATATAATATTCATCTCTATTTGGTGATAGATAAACCACCTGTCTCTCTTTTTTTTCTTTTGCTTTCTCAGCAGATATTTCATAAAACGGACTCTCTATGGATCCCCACAAGTGATCAATTCTCGCATGAATTGTTAAGGATCCAGTAAGTCCAACATTGATTCCTTCAGACGTGTCAATTGGACAAATACGCCCATAGTGACTCGGATGAATATCTCGGCTCCGAAAACTTGCGGTTCTCCCCGTCAACCCTCCAGGACCTAAACAACTCACTTTTCGCCCATGAACAGTTTGTGTCAATGGATTCGTTTGATCAAAAACTTGAGATAACGGGTATGTGCCAAAAAAGGTCTCATAAGTAGTTATTAATAAAATTGAAGTTGAAGTTGGAGTTACCAAAGTTTGGGGAGTCGGTTTCGATTGACGTATGAATACTCTACGAATAGTTTTTTGAACTGCATGTTGTAAACGACCAAGAGCCAATCCGAATTGATCTTGTAACAGATCCGCAACCGAACGAATACGTTTATTTTTCAAGTGATTCATATCGTCATCGTCAAGTATACCCGTTCCAAATTTCATTCCAATCAAATGATCCGTAGCGGCCAATACATCTCGTGGTAACAAGAATGTATTGTTCTGAGGAATATCAAGATTAAGTCTCCGATTCATATTTCGTCGACCAATCCTTCCTAATTCACATTTTTGTTGAAAAAATTTCTTTTGTAATTCCTCGCATAAGGACTCCGAAAATACCAGGTCCCCACCTACACAAGCAAATTGTTGATAAAACTCCAAAATAGCTTTTTCTTTTGACTCAATCCTCTTCTTCTCTTTAGCATTCGGGAAAGACAAGAAAATTTCAGGGTAGGAAACATTATCCAGAATTTCTCTTAGATTCGAACCCATAGCTGATGATAGAACTAGAATAGATATCTTTTGTTTTCTACTCACGCGAGCCCATATCCTTTCTTTTTTATCAATTGCTAATTCCGATCTCCCCCCCCAATCTGATATTATAGTGCCAGTGTAGATAGAAATTCCCTTATGATCTAATTCCGAGCGGTAGTAAATACCAGGACTTAGCAATATTTGATTGATCACAATTCGGTATATTCCATTTATAATAAAGGTTCCTAAGGAATTCATTATAGGAATGTTTCCGATAGAAATGGTTTGCTTTTGCACATCGAAACCAAAAATTAATCTCGCAGATACATATAATTCGGAAGAATAGGTGAGTGATTCATACACAGCATCTCTTTCTTTTATCGAGGGTTCTAGCAGTTGATATCCTTTCGCAAATAATTGAAATGCAATTTCGTGATCTGGATCTTTAATTGTTGGAAACTTGTCAAGTTCTTCTGCCAAGGCTTGATTAATGAACCTACAAAATCCCTCGAATTGGATCTGACTAAATCCGGGTATTGTGGACATTCCCTCGTTTCCATTCCGGAGCATCTTAATCTTAAGTTTCCTGTTTATCAAAGAAAAATTCCATTATCAGCTCACTCTTCATCAATCCCTATGGATCGATCTAGCAATCATGGAATCTATATTCTGTTTACTGAATCACATGAAATTCTAGGGAACTCCACATACGTATTTCATATATGTATTTCATACATATGAATAGAGACCATTTGGACGAAAGTTCGAGTTTGCCAGGGGTACAAATGAAATGAAAATGAATTGATAAAACATTCCTACAAAAAAAATTCTGCCACTTATACTTTATGTTATGATATTCTAATCAGATTGGATGGCAAAGATTTCTCATTTTATCTCCTTTCTATGAATGTAATAAAGCCGTAATATAATATACTAGAAAGTTTGACTTTACTTCGATTTAGAATAGCGTGCTTACTTTAATTTCTCAAAATAATTTGAGGGTTCTTTTTTATTTCGGATCGGAGTAGTATAATTGCTAGAAAATTCAGTATTTCATTGTGGAATTCTAAAATAAAGTAAGTCCCTTTTTTAAGTACATGCCAATCTAGTTATCCACCTCTCCCCATATCCATGCTTTTCTTTTATCGTAATTTCACTTGGGTACGCCAAGATAGTCAGGTTATACTCTATATCAGAGCAAATTTCCTTTTTTTATTCAAGATATTTAATTTAATACTTTGAAAAATTAAAGCATGATTCCCCATAGAGATATGTACATAAAGGGGATCTTTGGATAATAATGCTGTTCGGACCTAAAGTTTACCTATACACGGATTAAGCATAAAGCCATAATATTTTATTATGCCATTGAAGGGGGGGGAGATAATACCGATTTAAGAGTAGTTCACTACTGCAATAAAAAAAAGAGAATTCTAGTTAACGGTTCCAATTTATTCTGAATTTTGCAGCCTGTGAATAGAAATCCACTTTTTCTTCTTTTTCATCTCAATAGAAAGAAATGGGAAGTTTTATTGTGTTAACAATGTATGTTTTAAGATAGAATCTATCGAGGAGAATAATAGAAACTGGATCAAAAAAAGCAGGAATAGATTTTTTGAAAAAGATTGGAAAAAAGTAAGTAGAATTATATTCAAAATAAAAGGGGCTTTTCGTAAGAAAACGTGGATGAATACTTGCTGTTTTCTAGATTTTTGATCGGATTTTTTGGCGGCATGGCCAAGCGGTAAGGCAGGGGACTGCAAATCCTTTATCCCCAGTTCAAATCTGGGTGCCGCCTGATCAATAAAATACTTAGGTTTTTTTTATAGTGCTGATCGAATTCGATAAATTTTTACTTCGCATAAGTTCGGGCAAGAGAGTAACTGGGCCTGCCGATACTGGGTTTAGAGAAACCATACCATAGTTCTATCCTCAAACTAGGGTTAGGGTTTGTTTTGACGGTAGTGGCCAAAATGGTTATCAATAGGGGTGAGGTAGTGTTTCCTTATTCTTTTATTATATGAATTTGAATTGGTTCTTAATTGAGATTCGATTTGATAATTTTAAAATACGAGGATAAGATGTCAGAAATCTTGGTATCCAAAGAAAGGTCCCTAAGGGGCATTCTTTTTTTTTTTCAATCTAAGATTCAAGAAGGGACTCCACGAAAGAATATCAAGACTTACTAATTATTATACATTTTTTTATCGTACATCTTATGTTACCTACATACACTAAAGTAAGGACTACTTAATTCTAACGAGAATCAGATTAAATAGGTCGATCAAAAATCAATTTAGGAGTTGTATTATGGATAAAATCTCTTCATTCTTTCATAGAATGATACAAAGCAAGGCTGCAGGGTTTAGGTCAAAAATAAACATTAGGTAAGGTAGGTATCCAATAAATATTTATCTATCGATAATTTTATGGTATATTCGGGCGTCCTTTGCTTAAAAAAAAAAAAAAGAGTAACAAAAGGAATAAAAAATCTTCCTATTCCCGCTTCTTCTATTCAGGACATCATTCCCGTACTCTTTCTTTTTTAAGGAAAAAAGGGCTATAGTATCTCGTATTTTTAATGCTCTCTAATTCTACCAGAATTCCTATAAGAATTTGTTAGGAGTAAATTCCTTGAACTGATTGATCCATGGCCTTAGGGCGGAATCCCTTTTTGACTCTGTACCCTTGATTCCACTATGATTATTGATCAATAGTAGAATAATCCCTTCATAGAAATAGGAGACATAATTTAGATGGATATAGTAAGTCTCGCTTGGGCTGCTTTAATGGTAGTCTTTACATTTTCTCTTTCACTAGTAGTATGGGGAAGGAGTGGACTCTAGGGATACTACTAATTGATTAAGTAATCAAATTGTTGTATCAATTCTTTTCTTTAATGGATCATTTTGCATTAATCATTTTGTCAAACGTTATTCTTTAATCTTTTTCTTTAGTTTTGTTTCACTCCTGTAAGAAACTCTTGTATTGTAAGTTGTAATGTAAGAAAGAGCCATTATACCAATTCAGAATTTCTACTAGAAATGACGAATGGTTAAAAAAAGTTCTATACATAAGAAAATTAGACTTTCTTCCACGGAACTATTCACGGCATATCACACATTTTCCATTTCCTTTTACTTTTTACTATAGTCTATTCTTCATATTATTTTTCTTTCCTTCCATGGATTCTTTGGTCAAGAATTGTCTTAGATTTTTTTATTTTGACCTGATTGAAATTAAGTGGATGCAATGAAAAAAGAAATTGAATTAGACTACTTAACTATTTCAATCTACTAATCTATTCTATGTAGATTCAAAGATAATATAATAGAAAGAATCTAAAGTGTCGTAGAAAAAACTATATGTAGTTCTTTCTACCACACTTTAAGATTCCAACCAGATCCTTTCATTTAAGACTTGGATTTTTTTTATTTAATCCCTTTTTAATTTCTTCAATGATTAATTGGAATTCCAATTAATTATTTTGGCTGACTGTTTTTACATAAATAATAAGTAAAAAAGAAGTAGGAACTAGAATGAACAGTGCAGTAGCAATAAATGCGAGAATATTGACTTCCATAACCTCTTTATTTTTTATTTTCACAATAACTCGGGATGTAATCCCATGGAGAGGAAAAAGGGGTATCTTGTAAATTCAAGGGTAGGGCTTGCATTCTGATAATACTGAATCAATTCAATATTATGAATATCGGATCTATCAAATCAATTCATGGATGAGAGTTATATTTCACGGATGAGAGTTATATAGTATAACATAGGAAGATCCTCTATCCACACTAAGACCAAAATGGGTTTTTTGATTGGATTAGGAATTCCCTCTTTTTTAATCCTTTTCTACTTTTTCTTTTCTATATCTCTAACCCACGAGCTTTCTTAATCTTATACTTTCTTAATCTTATACAATTTCCCTTCCTTTTTCTTATAGTTATACATACAATTATGTATGTATTATATGACCAACTTTCACTTTCTATGGGTCACATAGACATCCAAATAAGCAGTAGAAGTGAGATGGGGAAAAGAGGTCTGAAATAAAAAGGGAATACGATTTATGTATGGATTCCGGTAAAATACCGGTACTCTATTCCATAAGAGTGGAATAGGAAATTAAGATGAGGATGGTATCATCATAAAGAAAGATAGAGTAATATAATATCCTAAATTCTACTAATCCACATATCGTATGTGTGTCTTTCTTTATCGATTGGGAGTAGTGAAAAAAAAATTCCTATATGCCCTCCCTCCCTCTTTAATGAGAGATGCAAAATAAAAAAGTGAAGTAAGGGTGCCCTGTGGGTATTTGATCTTGCTCCCTGCCCCTTTTTTTCATGGAAAAAGGAAATATCAATTTCTCCATTCATTGAACCCTAGTTCGGGACTGACGGGGCTCGAACCCGCAGCTTCCGCCTTGACAGGGCGGTGCTCTGACCAATTGAACTACAATCCCCGCGGGGTGTATGGCATACCCATTCTTAAATAGAACCATAAGAAGATTCGATTCGTCTTTCGTACTCTAAGAAATAGACGAATCATATACTACATACCCACATATTATATTATACGTGGGTATAGTGAGAGTGACATAACTAGTATGTCGTGATTTTTTATCACTAAAAATGGATAATAATCCAGCCTTCAATAAGAAAAACTCTTTTGTTTGTAAGAAAGGAATGAGAGAGATATGGATTAGAAAAAAAAATTTCCCTTTTTTCTTTATCTTTTATTTCTATAGATCAGACATTTTATTTTATGGAAGAAAAACAAAAGGATTTAGTTCATACTCACGAAGCCCTAGATTTTTGGTTTGGGCCGAGCTGGATTTGAACCAGCGTAGACATTGTCAACGAATTTACAGTCCGTCCCCATTAACCACTCGGGCATCGACCCAGGAAGAATTTATTCTAGGGTTTTTGCTAATCTATGATTAACCTCCTTTCATAATACTCCCTACCCCCAGGGGAAGTCGAATCCCCGCTGCCTCCTTGAAAGAGAGATGTCCTGAACCACTAGACGATAGGGGCATCACTAGACGATAGGGCCATATACAACCGCTCGTGATTATACTATAATCATAGTATGAGCAGTTTTTTGGAATTGTCAATATACTCGAAAAGTATAAATAGATCCAAAGCAAAGAGTTTTTCCAACTTTTCTGTTATGTTTTCATCTAGGATTTTTTTTAGTTGATCGTTATAGATTAATTCTCCGTGCTTCATTTAGTGTTCATACCAAAAATGCATCCATCCCGCACTAAGTCATAAAATTCTCTAAAAATATAGAGAAAGTTTCAAAAACAAAGAAAAAAAGTGAATCAATTTAGTAGAAAAGTACTCTATCAGATTCGAACCAACGACTTACGTCTTAGCACGAGATTACTCTACCACTAATTTAAAAAGCCCTTTATCGGATTTGAACCGATGACTTATGCCTTACCATGGCATTACTCTACCACTGAGTTAAAAGGGCTTTTTATTTAATTCAAAAATTAGCCACTTGGATTTCCCATTATGGGTCTACTGCATAATGTACATATTATATATATAATATATAGAGATAGAGAGAGAGACATTATGTAGAGATTGTATATGTATATATCGATATCTTGAGAGCTCAAAATAAAATTAATAAAAAAAAACATACCCTACATAACATATCCAACTCTTCTTGGTTCAGGGTTTTCCGTTTCCGAAGACTAGTAAAATAGGCGGATTCTGGAACCCCAAGGATTCAACGGTATATGGATATGGAAAATATAAGATTTCCGATCCTAGCGGGAAAAGGCGGGGAACAGATACCCAATAGGATATAGGATCCTTGGGAGGAACTTTTGGTAATGGCCTTGATCCTCTATGCTATTTTTTATGTGTTCTTAGTTCTATTGAACTTTTTGCATTCTTTTAAACAAGAATCTAATAAACTAGAATTGAGTCAGTGGAAAAAAGGAGAGAGAGGAAAGTGTTAAATGGAGAGAGTCGACTAATCAGAGACTTTTAGGATCTTCTTTACATCAGGTAAATCTGTCGGCCCTGTCCGTTTTTTTCTTTAAGTTACGACTCTTTGCTGCTTACTTCTATCAAGCCATAGGGAAAGTCTATGATGAATTTGGAAAACTCATCTCACTCTTACTCTATGGCTCGGACTTAATGGGGGAAGAAAACATCTTCCATAATTTCTTTTTTGTTCAATTCTGGACAAAAAAGAAAAGGAAAAAAGGAATTTATAGGGACAGTGTTACCCCCTATATCCCCTAGTTTATATTGTAGGAATAATAAAACAATTTAGCAGTCTGACACACTTACGTCCTTGCAAAGTAAATAATTATTATTGTAGTCGTAACCGTAGAATAGGATCCTAATCAAAATAAATACATTTGGTTCAGGCGCTATTAGCATGGTAAGAAAAGATTTTTTTTACAGACCAGAGGGGCTATCTAAATCCTAAAGTAAAGGCGAGCGATCGAAGTAGAAGTACCAACGGCTCAGTGTCATGAACCTTCTCCATCTGATTCAATAAGGGGGAATTAGCCTTCTTGTCAAATGGCTATCCTTGACAAAGGGTACCATTTATACCATAATCTACAATGTAGCGGGTATAGTTTAGTGGTAAAAGTGTGATTCGTTCTATTAATAACTGAATTTGAAATGATATACTTAAGGCATCCTTAAGTTTTTTATTTTTATATTCCGATGAAAACTTTAGTTCTTATAAAGGATTAAATCCTTTTCCTCTCAATAGCATATTGAGGAAGAATATACATTCTGGCGATTTGTATCCAAAGACTAATTTAAATTGCATCCAAAATAAAAATAGGATTATGAGTACAGAGTCGCGAAGCATAATTTTGCATTGGATTAAGTATTCCAATTTTGAAAATATGAGTAAAGGATCTATGGATGAAGATACAAAAAAGTTGATTTCCAATCGTAACTAAATCTTCTTAAAATAAGGAATAAGGAAGCCAAATAGCTAAAAAACGATAGTTTTGGTTTACTAGAACCATCCGCATATTGTTTCAGCTCGGTGGAAACCCAATTCTTTTCCTCAGGATCTCTTGAATGAAATTAGGGAACGAAGTAAGTAGATTAGATGAATTTAGATAGAATTTCTATCTCCTACTCTATAAGGATCATCTAGAAAGCGGAGAGCTTTGGTTCCATTCAAATAGAAAAGCTGACATAGATGTTAAGTGGTGAGAATATCCATAAAGGAGCCGAATGAAATCAAAATTTCATGTTCGGTTTTGAATTAGAGACGTTAAAAATAATCAACCAACGTCGACTATAACCCCTAGCCTTCCAAGCTAACGATGCGGGTTCGATTCCCGCTACCCGCTCCATTCTGTATAAAAGGAGTATTCTATTTGTCTAGACATGTTAGAGGCTTGTATTCAAGCCTTTTTTGTCCACCAGTTTCTGGTACTCCAGAGCGGAGTAGAGCAGTTTGGTAGCTCACGAGGCTCATAACCTTGAGGTCACGGGTTCGATTCCCGTCTCCGCACTTAGCAGTCTGTATAAAAGGACTATTCTATTTCTCTAGATATGTATGGTAGAGGGGCGTATCCAACCCTTTTTTATTCATTAGTTCCCGGCCCTAGAGGGCAAAATTGAGCAGTTTGCGAAGTCACTTGCCTTCAAAAAAAGAAGGCGCAAGGCCTCTCCCTACCCTGCAGAAAATAAAAATGAAACGAAAGGGACAGTCTACCTCTCCCTTCCCTTTAAAAAAAGTTTGCCCGTTGTTTGTCTCAGTTAATACCCAATTTTTGGAGCTCTGTTGGCGAGTTCTATTTCTGCCTCTGGAGCGCCCTCTTTTTTTGAGTGGGATGCAAAGGAAGGGTAAGATAGTAAGGGATACGGCACTAGACTAACACCTAATTAATACTTAATTTAATATAAGTAGTTAAACAGTTAACTAGACTAAACTTTTTATCATAGTACTTTGATAAATTAAGCGGGCGAGCGGCGGGAATCGAACCCGTATCTTCTCCTTGGCAAGGAGATATTTTACCATTGAACTACGCTCGCTACGGTATATATTTTATAGCGTATATCCGCCTGGGTCGACCTTCTATGTCTGGGTCGACCGTTTCATTTCATTTTCTATTATATTAGAGTTTTCCTTTTTTTATTATCTGTCAATGAATATTCTAATGGGAATGGAATTTCATAATACTGAAAGAGAAGAGCTAGCAATTCGGAACGCAAATTGCGTTTTAATACGTCTCACTATTCTAATTTTTTAGAAGAAATGGCCTTTATTATTTCTTTTTTATGGGGTTAATAAATATTAACCAAATTTCATTTAAGAAATGAGAGAATTCAGAATAGCTACGAGAAAGACTAGTCCAATCCATAATGATGTACCGGAAAATACAACATTTTTATTATTTGACCAACCATCAGGAGAAGCAAATACAAGGGGTACACTAATTACTAAGACTGAGGAAGTCGCAATTAATGCAAAAACAGCTAATTGGAAAGCAATAGTCATATTTCTAATCCTCCAAGCTACCATCAAATAAAGTTGACTACATATTTGATCCCTCACTTAAACCAAAATTGTAAAAAAATACAAGAAGTAGGAGGGGTTTAATCATGAATCCATTGATTCTTCTCTTTAATTCAAATTTATTACTTAAACCGCTTTTTTATTTGGATATGGGGGTGAGAAGAGATTATTTACTCTTTATTTCACAAGCGGGTATAGCGGATCCTGTATCCGTGTATACAGTATACAGAGATATATCGAAAAGGAACTTGTATCTGATATCTTTCTAGAGGCTAATAAATCTTTTTATTTTTTATATGGCTATGTTCTATTTGTAGGAGTAAAATAAGGATTAGGCTGTGGAGAGATGGCTGAGTGGTTGATAGCTCCGGTCTTGAAAACCGGTATAGTTCTAGGAACTATCGAGGGTTCGAATCCCTCTCTCTCCTTTTGCTTATTGAATACGTTTGTTTCTTTCATTTTTATTTATTTTTTTTTTCTGTCCCTTATCTTTCTTTCATAAAAAGGAATGAATGGCTCGGCTAGA
>NW_028260368.1:8712555-8745576 GCF_056163025.1 Triticum urartu | reverse complement strand
TAGATGAAACGGAATACCTATTTATAATTAATTCCTAATTATACAAAAGCATTCCAGATAGACTGAGCAAAAAAAGGGTTTCATTTGGATTCCCCTATTTTGAAAATCGCATATTAATTTCCTTCATATGAACAGAAAAATAGGATGACTCAAAGAAGTTCTCTACCAGGAACTTTGTACCGCGCACATTACTTAGCACAACTAGGAAAATAAGATAAGATAAAGATAAGCAAGACTAAAAAAATATTCGTCGGAATAGCGGAATACAAAATTAAGAAACGCAAAAAAATAAAGGGGAATCTCACCCCCTTCTTTATCATAAAGAAAAGATATATTTTAAAACTTCTTTAAAAAGAAAAAGAAGTGCCTCTATATTTATATTATAGATTTATCCACTTAGATGAATAAATATTATTAATGAATATGTATCACAATCCATCTCGAGGTATTTGGATCAATACCTATTCGGTGGATCTTTTTTTTTTTTTTCTCTGCCAGGAACCAGATTTGAACTGGTGACACGAGGATTTTCAGTCCTCTGCTCTACCAACTGAGCTATCCTGACCTTTTCTTGTGCATCATCCTAGTAGAGTATTTGTATCTATGTCAATTAAAAGGACTAAAAATTAATTAAAGTATTTCAAATTTTAAATTTGAAAATGGGGGGGGGTAGTCCTATGCATTGTGCATGGTTTACTTAAATAAAACTTAAAAATAGAGTGAATAACCAAGATTTCTTGCCGATACTCTAATAAAAAAGAAATCTATTCAATGAATAGGATAAGATCCATTGAGTTCTCTTCGCATTCCTTTGTGAAAGAGTAGAATGAGAAAGCTAATGAATCTTAAACCCATTGCATTGATAAAAAGAAAAAAAAGTGCATTGATAAAAAGAAAAAAAAAAAGAGGATAAATAATAATAATATAGTATAGTTAGGGAATAAAAGAGGATTTGGGGATAGAGGGACTTGAACCCTCACAACTTATAAAGTCGACGGATTTTCCTTTTACTAGAAATTTCATTGTTGTCAGTATTGACATGTAGAATGGGACTCTCTCTTTGTCCTCGTCCGATTAATCCACTTTTTTAAAGATCTCGAAAACTTTGAATTTTAATTGAAGAATTTGATTATTCAATATTCGATTGGAGTGGATTCACAATAATGAAAAAAAAAAATTATGATATGAGTTTTTTATTTCATAATCATTATCATTTCTAATTTCATTTTTAAAAAAGATAAAGAACCTATATTATAATTAGAATATAATATGAGTTCTGTGATTAATCGTTTGCTATGTCAGTATCTATACGTGTTTATTAAATGTATAAGGTATAAAACCCCTCTTTCTCTAATTTAGAACTAGAAGGAATTCCACTAACAACACAACGTAATTAACTCGATTCGTTAGAACAGCTTCCATTGAGTCTCTGCACCTATCCTTTTCCTTTGTATTCTAGTTCGAGAACCCCTTGTTTTCTCAAAACACGGATTTGGCTCAGGATTGCCCTTTTTTAATTCCAGGGTTTCTCTGAATTTGGAAGTTACCACTTAGCAGGTTTCCATACCAAGGCTCAATACAATCAAGTCCGTAGCGTCTACCGATTTCGCCATATCCCCATTTCCCTCTTCTTTGAGACCAGGATTCCTTGTGTAATTTCATCCATCTCTTAGTTTTTTTTTTGAATCATTGAGTTCATCACTCAACGTAGTCTAGCAGTTCAGTTCGACTCTATTTGAGAGACCTCGCTTGCTTATTGCAATTCAGAATTGAATTGATTCTATCCTTGATGTATTTGCAATTCAATCCGAATCAATATATCCAAAAGTTTTTATCTCCCCCACCTCCCGTCTTACTTTTTTATAGTATTCAAAATTATACTATAACGCTTGATATTTATTCTTTTTTTCTAATCAGAATTAGCAATTTTATTTACTCTGACTCTATGTTCCCCTTAGTGAAATATTAATCCTCAAATTATTAACAAATAATAAAGTCTATAATGATCGAATGAAAATACCAATAAATTCTATAATTTTATTTTTTAATATCCTATAGTTAAGCATATCAAGCTAACTTTATCTTTAAGAAGTTTTAGTATTTTTTTATTTTTATAAGTATAACTTCAAATTTAGAACTAGTTAATAGCTAAGATTAATAACTAATATCTGAGATTTTACGGATTTCCTATACTATACCTATTTCTATTTGTTACACTATTTCCGTTATGTAAGCCCACTTAGCTCAGAGGTTAGAGCATCGCATTTGTAATGCGAGGGTCATCGGTTCAAATCCGATAGTCGGCTTTTTTTTCTCTATCGATGTTCTACGAACAAGAATCTCTTTTTTTCCGAATTAAATGGAGAATCCAGGATCTTTTATGTTTTTTACCTTACAATTTTGCTAGATACAAAACAATAAAATAAATAATATATATACAAAAAAAAAAGATTTTGATGAAATTCCATTTTTTGGGGTACTTTAGTTGATTTTACTCTGTTTATCCTGTAGTTTAATTCAGTTTTAATTTCGATGTATTCTGTAATGTAAATACAATGAAATTAATTGTGTAAAATGAAATTTCAATAAAATAAAAAAAGGAGTCTTCATGTCCCGTTATCGAGGACCTCGTTTAAAAAAAATACGCCGTCTGGGAGCTTTACCAGGACTCACTAGAAAAACACCTAAATCCGGAAGTAATCTTAAAAAAAAATTCAATTCTGGGAAAAAGGAGCAATATCGTATTCGTCTTCAAGAAAAACAGAAATTGCGTTTTCATTATGGTCTGACAGAACGACAATTACTTAGATATGTACATATCGCTGGAAAAGCAAAAAGGTCAACAGGCCAGGTTTTACTACAATTACTTGAAATGCGTTTGGATAATATCCTTTTTCGATTGGGTATGGCTTCAACCATTCCTGGGGCCCGCCAATTAGTCAACCATAGACATATTTTAGTTAATGGTCGTATAGTCAATATACCAAGTTTTCGTTGCAAACCCCGAGATATTATTACTACGAAAGATAACCAAAGATCAAAAGGTCTGGTTCAAAATTATATTGCTTCATCGGACCCGGGGAAATTGCCAAAGCATTTGGCGATTGACACGTTGGAATATAAAGGACTAGTAAATAAAATCCTAGATAGGAAGTGGGTCGGTCTCAAAATAAATGAGTTGTTAGTTGTAGAATATTACTCTCGTCAGACTTGAACTTAACGAAAAAAGGAAAGGTTCATAGAATTTTCTTCCCCTTCCCCTTTCCCCGAACTAAATCGCCCTAAGACCATTACCATTAATTTGTATTTTCCCATCAACTAGCTAAAATTGATTAACCCTAGGATTAGGATCCTTTTTTCTTTTTTCCTCTATGTGTATTTTACATACCACAGTAATTTGCTATAGAGAATTTCTAATTTCTATTAAATCAAAATAAGATAATATAAGATATTATATTATTGCTGGAAAAAATTGTTATTTGATTTGATACATTGTGATCCTTAACGTTGATGAATTAAGAAAAACGGAAAGAGAGGGATTCGAACCCTCGGTAAACAAAAGTCTACATAGCAGTTCCAATGCTACGCCTTGAACCGCTCGGCCATCTCTCCTACATAACTTATTATGGAAAATAAACTGAGTGAATAGCGAGTTTTCTTATTCCTGCAGTACAGGTACAACCGCAACCACTCGGGGGTTCCATAGTTCTATTGGAAAAATTCCTTTTGATCTAAGTGGAAGGATACAGGATTTTTTACTAGAAATTGCGCTCGCTATAAAATAAAAGTTTTAATTTGGGTTTTCCCGCAACTAAAGAAAAAGAAAATGGAAGAATTCTTCTTATTGCATAATAAAATAAAGAAACCTTAGAATTCCGTTTGCATAAGATACGCTACACCATACTATCGAAATCAAAAATAGGGTATGAGACAATTAATAACTTTGAAAACACGAAATAGTTGATAACATAAGTTGTTGTTCAGAAATAGGAAAGTGGAATGAAATCCAGTCTTAGTCAAATATTTCATATCTCTTCGTGTCCAAGCAGAAGGAAAAGGATACAATTTGAGCTGAGCGGAAAATCCATATCTCTCTTATCCATTTAAAGCATATGGATTTAGAGTAGAGCATATGGATCAATCTATTTATAATTATAAGAATCGAATGTGTTTGTTTTTATGTTATTTTGTGAAGGAATGAAAACAA
Organism: Triticum urartu; assembly: GCF_056163025.1. Classification (NCBI taxonomy): domain Eukaryota; kingdom Viridiplantae; phylum Streptophyta; class Magnoliopsida; order Poales; family Poaceae; genus Triticum; species Triticum urartu. The sequence continues at coordinate 8,741,369 of NW_028260368.1, read as the reverse complement.
TTCTATATAGAATGGGTTGGGAATTATGCCTAGATCCCGTGGAAATGGAAATTTCATTGATAAGACCTCCTCAATTGTAGCCAATATTTTATTGCGAATAATTCCGACAACCTCAGGAGAAAAAAAGGCATTTACTTATTATAGAGATGGTGCGATTTGACTCTTTTTTTTGCTTTTTTTTAGCCCTACCTATACCTCAGTCTTACGAAAAAGAGAGGGGGGTTGGCATAGAGAGAACCAAATTTGTAAAGCAAACAAACCCACGCTTCGGGAAGGTGAGGCGAACTAACAATTCCTTCCGTCGTGTATCCTCGATTGATGCGGCTTCAGATACTTCAATTGTAGATTTGAGTATTGAGCGAAAGGTTACACCTACAGGATATGGTATGGTATGGATTACAGGCCAATCCTACTCTATTAGTATCCGTAGGCAGCATAGGGGAGAAAAGCACTACACCTAGAAATAGGAATCAACAAGAGAAAAACTTTGTTAGAAATTACCCCTTTCCTGATCGGTATCAGGGCTGGGAAGAATGGTTGGGATAACAAACAACCATCAGGTTTGTACTTTGGATACCCCTATAACCATCAAAGATCGTTGAAGTAGCTAATTCCTCTAAATAGGAGGCGTTGAGAACAAAGAAATTATTGGAGCTATCGTTTTCCTCTAGCATTAATAGAATTCATTGGTGTTAAGAAAAACCTCTTGTGGGAAGGTTGGCTAGAGATTTCTTGGAAAAATACCAGCCCCTTTCGGTTCATAATGAGACGGGACTAATTCTATTTTGATTCTATAGATTATTTCGCTTAGTACTATTATGTACAGAAGGGAGGAGCCGTATGAGATGAAAACCTCATGTACGGTTTTGGAACGGAGATTTTTTGAATAGAATGAACGACCGTAACGGATGTTGGCTCAATCCGAAGGAAATTATGCGGAAGCTTTGCAAAATTATTATGAAGCTACGCGACTAGAAATCGATCCCTATGATCGAAGTTATATACTCTATAACATAGGCCTTATACACACAAGCAATGGAGAGCATACAAAGGCTTTGGAATATTATTTCCGGGCACTAGAACGAAACCCCTTCTTACCGCAAGCTTTTAATAATATGGCCGTGATCTGTCATTACGTGCGACTATCTCCACTATAGAAAGAAAAAAAAAAAAGAGAGGATCAAATTTTCTAGTAAATACTAGAAAAAAAGGGCTTTCTACATAGGGATCGTAAAAACAACGATTTTTCCCTATCAGCTGTAGGAAGGAAGGACACTTCACGAGAATCAAAAAACGAAGAAAGTATGGCCTATACTACTACTCTATGGATAAAGTTTCTCAAATTGATAGAGAAAGCACCGTAAAGATCAATTAGTGAGCGACTGGGTCGATACAACTAAAAAAAACTGCTTACTTATCCCATGATATGGGGCAAAATTTAGGAATCCGCTTATGTAATAGAGCCGATCCACTAAGGGATTAAGCAGCGGTGTAGTATCAGATCCCAAAGATAGTAAGTTCTTTTTTCTTTCTTATGGAAAAAAGTCTTTTTCAAGGATTCTATAGAGATTTCATATATGAAACCGGGATAGTTACCTCTCAGAAAATTTGAACGAAGGCTCTATATCTATCTATGCTTCATTCTTCTGAAGGTGGGAAAAAAGATCAAACTGATTATTGATAAAAATTAGGGTTTGAAACTTAGGTAATTAATTTCTTCTGCTTAACCCAAGAACAAATTGGATCGATTTTTGATAAATCGAATTCAGTTAAGATAGGGGAAATTCAGATAGCAATTTCTGAGCCGTATGAGGTAGGAAACTCTCAAGTACGGTTCTAAGGGAAGGAACTTCCTATTCCGACCGAGGAGAACAGGCCATTCTACAGGGTGATTCGGAAATTGCGGAAGCTTGGTTTGATCAAGCTGCTGAATATTGGAAACAAGCTATAGCGCTTACTCCGGGAAATTATATTGAAGCACAGAACTGGTTGAAGATTACGAAGCGCTTTGAATTTGAATAAGACCATGCTCCTTCTTTTTCATAAAATGGGTGGTTTGGTTGTTGATCCATTAATCAAATAAATTAGGTCGTAAGATCGAATCAAGAATTTCATTATATCCATTTCTTATACCTTCTATTTTATATGATATTTCATAAGAATAAACCATAGGGATAGGGTCTAGAATAGAAGTAATAAAGTGAATAAAAAGAGGGGGCAATCTAAATATTGCTAATATATTAGGACCATCTTATTAATAATTCTAATGAGTTATCTTGGAATTTAGAATCAAATAAAAAACCCTATATTATGCTCAAGGAAAGTAGATATAGATAGGAGCTTATGCCCTCAAAAAAAATACACTAGTTTCTTAAATTAAAAATAAAAAAGATTTTTTTCTTACGTCGAGAAATATTTGTTTTTCAAGATAAACAATGTCCGTTAGGCACCTAATCTTTATGTCATAATAGACCCGAACACTTGCCTCGGATTGACTTCAATATATAATTGCTCCAGTGAATAACTAAAAAAAAAATAGAAGGATGGTAGATAGTAAAGAAAAGAACTAATCACAATATCTATCTTTCAAAATCTATCTTTCAAAATCTATCTTTCAAAATATATATCTTTCAAAGATTCACTAAAAAGACAGTTGGCGGGTCTCTTTGTATGTCTTGTCCGGAAAGAGGAGGACTTAATGATTATTCGTTCGCCGGAACCAGAAGTAAAAATTGTTGTGGATAGGGATCCTGTAAAAACATCTTTTGAGGAATGGGCCAGACCCGGCCATTTCTCAAGAACACTAGCTAAGGGCCCTGATACTACCACTTGGATCTGGAACCTACATGCTGATGCTCACGATTTCGATAGTCATACTGGTGATTTGGAGGAGATTTCTCGAAAAGTCTTTAGTGCTCATTTCGGGCAACTTTCCATTATCTTTCTTTGGTTGAGTGGCATGTACTTTCATGGCGCCCGTTTTTCCAATTATGAAGCATGGCTAAGTGATCCTACTCACATTGGACCCAGTGCTCAGGTAGTTTGGCCTATAGTAGGGCAAGAAATATTGAATGGTGATGTAGGCGGGGGTTTCCGAGGAATCCAAATAACCTCTGGTTTTTTTCAGCTTTGGCGAGCATCTGGAATAACTAGTGAATTACAACTCTATTGTACTGCAATTGGTGCATTGATTTTTGCAGCGTTAATGCTTTTTGCTGGTTGGTTCCATTATCACAAAGCCGCTCCCAAATTGGCCTGGTTCCAAGATGTAGAATCCATGTTGAATCACCACTTAGCGGGATTATTAGGACTTGGGTCTCTTTCTTGGGCGGGGCACCAAATTCATGTATCTTTACCAATTAACCAATTTCTTGACGCTGGGGTGGATCCTAAAGAGATACCACTTCCTCATGAATTTATCTTGAATCGGGACCTTTTGGCTCAACTTTATCCTAGTTTTGCCGAAGGAGCAACCCCTTTTTTCACTTTAAATTGGTCCAAATACGCAGAATTTCTGACTTTTCGCGGAGGACTAGATCCAGTAACCGGTGGTCTCTGGCTGACCGATATTGCGCACCATCATTTAGCTATTGCTATTCTTTTCCTAATCGCAGGTCATATGTATAGGACCAATTGGGGTATTGGCCATGGACTTAAAGATATTTTGGAGGCTCACAAGGGCCCATTTACAGGACAAGGCCATAAGGGTCTTTATGAAATCTTAACAACGTCATGGCATGCTCAATTATCTCTTAACCTAGCTATGCTAGGCTCTACAACCATTGTTGTAGCTCATCATATGTATTCTATGCCTCCCTATCCATACCTAGCTACTGACTATGGTACACAACTTTCCTTGTTCACACACCACATGTGGATTGGCGGATTTCTAATAGTCGGTGCTGCTGCACATGCAGCAATTTTTATGGTAAGAGACTATGATCCAACTACTCGATACAACGATCTATTAGATCGCGTCCTTAGACACCGCGATGCAATCATATCCCACCTTAACTGGGTATGTATATTTCTAGGTTTTCACAGTTTTGGCTTGTACATTCATAATGATACCATGAGTGCTTTAGGCCGTCCACAAGATATGTTTTCGGATACTGCCATACAATTACAACCTATCTTTGCTCAATGGGTACAAAATATCCATGCTACTGCGCCTGGCGTAACAGCTCCTGGTGCAACAACAAGTACTAGCTTAACGTGGGGAGGCGGCGAGTTAGTAGCAGTAGGTGGCAAAGTGGCTTTGTTACCTATTCCATTAGGAACCGCAGATTTTTTAGTCCATCACATTCATGCATTTACCATACATGTGACTGTATTAATACTTTTGAAAGGTGTTTTATTTGCTCGGAGTTCCCGTTTGATACCCGATAAAGCAAATCTAGGTTTTCGCTTTCCTTGCGATGGGCCTGGCCGAGGGGGAACATGTCAAGTATCCGCCTGGGATCATGTTTTCTTAGGTTTATTCTGGATGTACAATGCAATTTCGGTAGTCATTTTCCATTTCAGTTGGAAAATGCAGTCGGATGTTTGGGGTACTATAAGTGATCAAGGGGTGGTAACTCATATTACAGGGGGAAACTTTGCACAGAGTTCCATTACGATTAATGGGTGGCTTCGAGATTTCTTGTGGGCACAGGCATCGCAAGTCATTCAGTCTTATGGTTCTTCATTATCTGCATATGGTCTTTTTTTCTTAGGTGCTCATTTTGTCTGGGCCTTCAGTTTAATGTTTTTATTCAGCGGCCGTGGTTATTGGCAAGAACTCATTGAATCTATCGTTTGGGCTCATAACAAATTAAAAGTTGCTCCTGCTACTCAGCCTAGAGCCTTGAGCATTATACAAGGACGCGCTGTAGGAGTAACCCATTACCTTCTGGGTGGAATTGCCACGACATGGGCATTCTTCTTAGCGAGAATTATTGCAGTAGGATAGTGGCTAGGAGGATTTGAAAGGCATTATGGAATTAAGATTTCCCAGGTTTAGCCAAGGCTTAGCTCAGGACCCCACTACTCGTCGTATTTGGTTTGGTATTGCTACCGCACATGATTTCGAAAGTCATGATGATATTACTGAAGAACGTCTTTATCAGAACATTTTTGCTTCTCACTTTGGGCAATTAGCAATAATCTTTCTATGGACGTCCGGAAATCTGTTTCATGTAGCTTGGCAAGGAAATTTTGAATCATGGATACAGGATCCTTTACACGTAAGACCTATTGCTCATGCGATTTGGGATCCTCATTTTGGTCAACCCGCTGTGGAAGCCTTTACTCGAGGAGGTGCTGCTGGTCCAGTGAATATTGCTTATTCTGGAGTTTATCAGTGGTGGTATACAATAGGATTACGCACCAATGAGGATCTTTATACTGGAGCTCTTTTTCTATTATTTCTTTCTACGCTGTCCTTAATAGCGGGTTGGTTACATCTACAACCCAAATGGAAACCAAGCCTTTCGTGGTTCAAAAACGCGGAATCTCGTCTCAATCATCATTTGTCAGGACTTTTCGGGGTAAGTTCTTTGGCTTGGACAGGACATTTAGTTCATGTTGCTATTCCCGCATCCAGGGGGGAGTACGTTCGATGGAATAATTTCTTAGATGTATTACCCTATCCCCAGGGGTTGGGACCCCTTTTGACGGGTCAATGGAATCTTTATGCCCAAAACCCTGATTCGAGTAATCATTTATTTGGTACCGCTCAAGGAGCGGGAACTGCCATTCTAACTCTTCTTGGGGGATTCCATCCACAAACACAAAGTTTGTGGCTGACCGATATGGCTCACCATCATTTAGCTATTGCATTTATTTTTCTCATTGCCGGTCACATGTATCGAACTAACTTCGGAATTGGGCACAGTATTAAAGATCTTTTAGAAGCGCATACTCCTCCGGGGGGTCGATTAGGGCGTGGGCATAAGGGCCTTTATGACACAATCAACAATTCGATTCATTTTCAGTTAGGTCTTGCTCTAGCTTCTTTAGGGGTTATTACTTCCTTAGTAGCTCAACATATGTACTCTTTACCTCCTTATGCATTCATAGCACAAGACTTTACTACTCAAGCTGCTTTATATACTCATCACCAATATATTGCAGGGTTCATCATGACAGGGGCTTTTGCTCATGGAGCTATTTTTTTCATTAGGGATTACAATCCGGAACAGAATGAGGATAATGTATTGGCAAGAATGTTAGACCATAAAGAAGCTATCATATCTCATTTAAGTTGGGCTAGCCTCTTTCTAGGATTCCATACCTTGGGCCTTTATGTTCATAACGACGTCATGCTTGCTTTTGGTACTCCAGAAAAGCAAATCTTGATCGAACCTATATTTGCCCAATGGATACAATCTGCTCATGGCAAGACGACATATGGGTTCGATATACTCTTATCTTCAACGAATGGCCCCGCTTTCAATGCGGGTCGAAGCCTATGGTTGCCCGGATGGTTGAATGCTGTTAATGAGAATAGTAATTCGCTTTTCTTAACAATAGGACCTGGGGATTTCTTGGTTCATCATGCTATTGCTCTAGGTTTGCATACAACTACATTGATTTTAGTAAAGGGCGCTTTAGATGCACGCGGTTCCAAATTAATGCCAGATAAAAAGGATTTTGGATATAGTTTTCCTTGTGACGGCCCAGGGCGCGGCGGTACTTGTGATATTTCTGCTTGGGACGCATTTTATTTGGCAGTTTTCTGGATGTTAAATACCATTGGGTGGGTTACTTTTTATTGGCATTGGAAACATATCACATTATGGCAGGGCAACGTTTCACAATTTAATGAATCCTCCACTTATTTGATGGGATGGTTAAGAGATTACCTATGGTTAAACTCTTCACAACTTATCAATGGATATAATCCTTTTGGGATGAATAGTTTATCGGTATGGGCGTGGATGTTCTTATTTGGACATCTTGTTTGGGCTACTGGATTTATGTTCTTAATTTCCTGGCGGGGGTATTGGCAGGAATTAATTGAGACTTTAGCATGGGCTCATGAACGCACACCTTTAGCTAATTTAATTCGCTGGAGAGATAAGCCCGTGGCTCTTTCCATTGTGCAAGCAAGATTGGTTGGATTAGCTCACTTTTCCGTGGGTTATATATTCACTTATGCAGCTTTCTTGATTGCCTCAACATCAGGCAAGTTTGGTTAATTTAGTTTGTTTTTTTGTACTGTATCAGCACCTAGTTCATTACTCTTGATAGAGAGGGAGGATCTGCCTTTTTAGATTTCTTTTTCTATTTATTTTTCCATCTAGGATTAGAACCGTATACTTGGTAATAATAGCAACGACACATTATGGCAAAAAAAAGTTTGATTCAGAGGGAGAAGAAGCGGCAGAAATTAGAACAGAAATATCATTTGATTCGTCAATCTTTAAAAAAAAAGATAAGAAGCAAAGTTTCTCCCTTGAGTTTGAGTGAAAAAACGAAAATGCGAGAAAAATTGCAATCCCTACCGCGTAATAGTGCACCTACACGCCTTCATCGACGTTGTTTTTTGACCGGAAGACCTAGAGCTAACTATCGACATTTTGGGCTATCCGGACACGTACTTCGAGAAATGGTTTATGAATGTTTGTTACCGGGTGCAACAAGATCCAGTTGGTAAGGATAAAATACCCTTTCGTATTTGTATGGATTTCTGGAATTGATAATCATAGAGGAGCCCTCTTTACCATTCTGTATAAATGGACTATTCTATTTGTATAGATATTGGTAGAGGGGCGTATCCAACCCTCTTTTATCCACTAGTTACCCCTCTTTAGTTTAAGAGTATAGAGCAGTTTGGTAGCTCATAAGGCTCATAACCTTGGGGTTGCGGGTTCGATTCCCACTACCGCCTCCATACTCCTTCTTTATGATATATGCATGATATAATATATACATCATGCATTTGTATCTGGATTTTTTGATTTCCTAAAAGAGTTTTGGTCTAACAGTTTTTTCTCGGAAGAAGCAAAAAAATAAAAGAAAGAATAAAATATGAAAGAAAAGCGTCCATTGTCTAATGGATAGGACAGAGGTCTTCTAAACCTTTGGTATAGGTTCAAATCCTATTGGACGCAATCTTATTTCTATCTATTCTTTAAATAACTATACTAAACTAAAAACAAAGAAAACTTTTTTGCATGATTCAAATGAAAAAGCTTTCTCAACGATTCCTATTCTACTAACAAGAGTAGACATGCAAAATTTATTTGTTACTGAAGAGAAAACCGTTCCAGCTGTTCCTGAATAGCTTCCTTCAAAAGGATTTCCGCTTGCTCGGTGAATGTCTTGCTAGAAGATATAATTTCTTGGAATTGAGGTTTAGTATCTTTTAGATGTTTACGTAACTCATCCAGAAATTTATTTACCTGTTCAATTTCTAACGAATCAAGATATCCTCTTGTTCCGGTATAAATAGTAGCTATCTGCTCTTCCACTGGGAGAGGATTTGCCTGGGATTGTTTAAGCAATTCCCTTAATCGTCGACCCCTTGCCAATTGATTCTGACTTGTTTTATCGAGAGCAGAGGCGAATTGTGCAAAGGCTTGTAACTCTGCGAATTGCGCTAGTTCCAATTTTGATTTGCCAGCTACTTGTTTCATGGCTTTAATTTGAGCCGCGGATCCTACTCTGGAAACAGAAATACCCACATTAATAGCGGGTCGAATTCCGGCATTGAATAGATCCGCAGATAAGAATATTTGTCCATCTGTAATGGAGATTACATTAGTAGGAATATAGGCGGAAACGTCTCCAGATTGAGTCTCAACTATTGGTAAAGCGGTCATACTTCCTTCGCCTAAAAGAGAATTTAATTTAGCGGCTCTTTCTAAAAGGCGTGAATGCAAATAAAAAACATCCCCTGGATAAGCCTCACGTCCGGGAGGTCTTCTTAATAGAAGGGACATTTGGCGATAAGCTTGTGCCTGTTTGGAGAGAGATCATCATAAATTATTAAAGTATGCCGTTCGCGGTACATAAAATACTCAGCCAGGGCTGCTCCCGTATAAGGAGCGAGGTATTGTAATGTAGCAGGTGAATCCGCCATTTCAGCTACTACAATAGTGTATTCCATGGCCCCCTCCTCATGGAAAGTAGTTACTACTTGAGCTACGGAGGATGCTCTTTGACCGATAGCTACATAAACACATATTACACCTTGCCCTTTTTGATTGAGAATTGTATCTGTGGCTACTGCTGTTTTGCCAGTCTGTCTGTCCCCAATAATTAACTCTCGCTGACCGCGCCCTATAGGGATCATCGAATCGATAGCAATAAGCCCTGTTTGAAGAGGTTCGTATACGGAACGCCTGGAAATTATACTTGGAGCAGGAGATTCAATTAAGCGAGATTCGGAAGCTATAATTTCGCCTTTCCCATCAATAGGTTTAGCCAGAGCATTTACAACACGACCCAAGTAAGCCTCACTCACGGGTATCTGAGCAATTCTTCCTGTTGCTTTTACAAAACTTCCCTCTTGTATCATCAACCCATCGCCCATTAATACAATCCCAACATTTTTGGATTCCAAATTCAGAGCAATACCCCTAGTACCTTCTGCAAATTCGACTAATTCACCTGACATTATTTCACCAAGACCTATAATACGAGCAATCCCATCCCCCACTTGAACTACGCGACCTATATTCTCAATCCCTACTTTCCTATTATATTGTTCAATACGTTCGCGGAGAATTTTATGAATTTCGTCGACTCGAAGGGTTGCCATTAGTGTTTCTTGACTCTTTTTTCGGAAGCAAGGGGAAAAATAATGCCTAAATTCTAAACGAAAGTAGAAGTTCAAGGCCTAATTAATTTAATTATTTCTTCCATTCCAGGGACCCGAGAATGCCAATATTAGCACGAATCGTACGGAAATGTAACTCGGTATTCAAACAACTATTCAGAGTTCCTAGAGCTCCTTGTACGGCCTGTTGGAAAACCCGCTGTCGGACCTGATTCATTGCCCTTTGTTTTTCAAAATAAAGGGTTTCGTTTTTAGACTTTTCCAATTGTTCCAAACTAATAGAAGTAGCATTAATCAAATTTGCTTTTTCTCGTTCTATCTCAGAGTATCCATTCATTCGATACTCATCCGCTTCTAGTTCGACTTTCTGTAATCGAATCCGAGCTTTTTCGAGTTGCTCAATGGTCCCTCTACGCAATTCTTCTGAATTTCGAATAGTACTCAAGATCCTCTGTTTTCGATTATCTAATAAATCTTTTAATGAAAGTAGATTATTTTGTAAGTTTACAACTTTTATGATCTCTTCCCGAACCAAACATGAATCTTTCGATTCATTTGGCTCTCACGCTCCTTTTTTTTTTTCTATAGCTATTTCCATATCTTTTTTTTAAGTAATGAGCCTATCCTCTATCTTCTTTTTTATGTTTATATTTCAATATACCGAAACCTATATAAGACTAGATAAATATTAAGAGGACTCTTCCGCCTAGATAAAAATATATCATGGTCAGCAAAGTTGTTTCTTTATTTTTATTTGCCCTCTAGTTAATAATTTCAATTTCATTAAGAAAAACTAACTAAATAAATGGAAAATGAAAATTAATAGAATTCTTTTTTATTTTTTTTTTCTTCAAATCCAAAAAATTTCTCTTTTTTATACATAGGTCGTCGATTCGGCATTGGTTAAAAAAGGGCAGGGTGCCCCCTTTTTTTTCTAGTAAATAGTTCAAACCATTTTATCGATATGAGTGTTCTATATCAGATAAATTTTACATTAGCTATTTCCCGTTTAAATTGGTACTAATACTAATATAGTTGTAGAAAGAGTACCTCTTTTTGCCTGGACTTCAAGCAGTTTAGCTTTAACCGTGTTAATGGTCTCACATTCTTGGTTTATAGAGAATCAAAGTTGATTTACCAATGAGTCGCGAAATGCTATGGTTCTTCCATATGATTTCTGAATTTATTCAGAAGTAATTCGTCGAGATCGTGCACCCTTTTCTTATTTATCCGAAAAATACTAAAAAATATTATAAAGTGCAGCCGGATAGATCCAATCTATTCTTGAAATAGACAACTCGCACACACTCCCTTTCCAAAAAAAATCAAAACACCAACCACTACAGTTAGATTTATTAGATTTGTTGCTAAAATATCGGTATTAAGCCCGAAACTGCCAGCGGATGGCCAGTGAGCTAAAAAAACGAAAGAATGGGTTACATTTTTCATATGCTCTCCTCTTATAGATAGGACGAACAAAGAACAAAGTTTTTCGATCACTTACTTCGCTCGCCCTTTTTTGATCGGTTTTTTTAATGCAAATAGATTCAATCTAGTAATTTCTTTTAGATTAAGTCTTACGTCTTGTTTGACCGGTGAAAGACTTCCTTTGTTGAAATGTTCTGTTCCCAAAATTCCTAAAATAAAAGGAAAAAACTTTCCACTTTCCTAAACTAAGGACGGGAAATAAGAAGGTGAGCATATCTTCTAAATTAATAATACTCAACTCAGCCCTTCCTAGAATGGGGTATTATCTGTCCCGATAAATAGATAATTCCAGGAGTAATAAATAGGAGTAAATTAAATAAAGTATTGATATAATTGGAATTGTGGAAGCAAATACCAATTTACTAAAAAAAGAAAAAAGTATCTAATCGAAATCGAAAGAATTTTTTTTTTAAGATTAAACAAAAGGGTTCGCAAATAAAAGCGCTAGTGCCACAACTAGTCCATAAATTGTTAAAGCTTCCATAAAAGCTAGACTAAGCAATAAAGTACCTCGTATTTTACCTTCTGCTTCTGGCTGTCTCGCAATACCTTCTACAGCTTGTCCTGCAGCAGTACCTTGACCAACTCCAGGTCCAATAGAAGCAAGCCCTACGGCCAATCCAGCAGCAATAACAGAAGCAGCAGCAATTAGTGGATTCATGGTGAGTAGTTCCTCGTGTCAAAAAAAAGAAATGGTTAAGGATACAATCAACCAATAAATTCTTACTTCTAAGCTCTATTGGGGAGAAGTAAAGTAACTAAAAAGTACAAATTGAAATCAAATTGAAATGATAATGTGAATTGTCCGAACTACATAGAAGGGAATTCCATATCCATATATCGGATTAGATAATGAATCTAACCTAGGAATATATAATATAATATCCTATATATATACATTTGTTTCTTCTATTTTGTTTGCATATTTTCTCATTTTCTATTGAATCGGATTCTAAAATCATTGCTTAAAGTGGAAACCTGCATAAAAGAGGACTCCACTTATAGACATTAAGGATATTATAGTATAGATCTAGCCTGACTCCACCCTCCTTAATGCATATATACTTTGAAAATTCCATAATATAGTCTATTCTATTCTCTCTCCTACAACTCTAGGCTATATATTCATACGCATTTCTAACTATTTTTTTGCAACCAAGCAGATTATCTGGAACCATGCATGAATTGAGCTAAGCTGCAAAAAAAAAAAATACTATTTCCAAAAAGAGTCAATTCAATGATGACCCTCCATGGATTCACCTATATAGGCTGCGGCTAATGTTGCAAAAATAAGAGCTTGAATACCGCTTGTAAATAATCCAAGAAACATGACCGGTATAGGGATTACTAAGGGGACTAAAGAAACAAGAACAACAACGACTAATTCATCCGCCAATATATTCCCGAAAAGTCGAAAGCTAAGCGATAATGGTTTTGTGAAATCTTCTAGGATGTTAATTGGTAAAAGGATTGGAGTTGGTTTAATATATTTCTCGAAATAGCTCAATCCTTTTTTGCTAAGACCAGCATAAAAATATGCCGCTGACGTGAGTAAAGCTAAAGCAACAGTAGTATTTATATCATTCGTGGGCGCTGCTAATTCCCCATGGGGTAACTCTATAATTTTCCAAGGTAAAAGAGCACCCGACCAATTCGAAACAAAAATAAAAAGGAACATAGTTCCAATAAAGGGAACCCAGGGACCATATTCTTCTCCAATCTGAGTTTTGCTCAAGTCTCGAATAAACTCAAGGACATATTCAAAAAAATTCTGACCGTCGGTCGGGATGGTTTGTGGATTCCGAACAGCTATGACAACTGAACCTAGCAAGATAGTAATTACGACCCAAGAAGTGATGAGTACTTGGGCATGAATTTGGAAACCTCCTATTTGCCAATAGAAGTGTTGGCCTACTTCTACACCCGATATATCGTATAACCCCTTGAGTGTTTTAATGGAACAAGGTATAATATTCATATTGTCCTCTGATAAAAATTGAACTTCAAAAAAGGAATTCTTTTGATTCAACCATCTCTTTCTCAACTCAGCAACTTGAAGTATTAATCTTATATTTAGGATACCAAGAAAGCACATCAGATCATAATATATATCAATACCCTCTAATATATATCAATATTCCCCTTCTTTTTTCTATGCAAAAAAAATTCTATGCAAAAAAAAAGATATAGTAAAGTAAGTGATTCCATAAATTTACGCAGTTGCCCAAGAATTCACTATATATTCTTAATCAACGATTTCTTATATAGAGAGAACGGCCCTCACAAATTGAAAATACTAATTTGTTAAGAATCAATCGAATTGAAGTCATAGTGTCATCGTTGGCTGGAATCGATATATTCGCGAGATCCGGGTCACAATTTGTATCGACTAAAGAAATAGTAGGAATCCCCAAAATGGCACATTCCCGAAGAGCTATATACTCTTTTTGCTGATCAAGGACGATCACAATGTCTGGCAATCTCGTCATATATTTGATCCCGCCGAGATACCTTTGCAAAGTAGATAATTTTCTCTTCAAGATTGCCACATCTCTTTTTGGGAGATGGTGGAATTTTCCCATTTTTTCTTCTGCTCTTAAGTCTCTAAATTGAGAAAGTCTAGTTTTCGTAATCGACCAATTCGTTAACATACCACTGAACCACTTTTTATTAACATAATGACAACGAGCCCTTATTGCAGCTGATGCTACTAAATCTGTTGCTCTTTTTTTGGTACCAACAATTAAGAAACTTTTTCCCTGACTTGCTGCATCAAAAACTAAATCACAAGCTTCTGATAAAAAACGAGCCGTTCTAGCGAGATTTATAATATGAGTACCTTTACGCTTTGCCGAAATGTAAGGGGCCATTTTAGGATTCCATTTCTTAATACCATGACCAAAATGAACTCCTGCTTCTATCATCTCTTTCAAATTAATGTTCCAATATCTTCTTGTCATTTTTTCCACACTTCCTTTTTTTTAATCCTACCATTCCATTACGGAATTTAGTTCTTTTTGAAGATTAAGAAAGATCCGAAATAGCTTGAAATAAATAATAATTGTTCCGAGAGAACCTTGTACTAAGATAAGAGTTGGCCATTGATACATGGTATAAACATAACCACCTTAATGAATTAACTGACTTGTTTTACTTATTAAAATAAAAATCTTAAAAATCTAAAATTTGACCTGTTAGTGTTCTAAGTTCAAAAGTCTAGTAAAGTAAAAAATATTTTTATGGGGGTTCTTATGTCTCATAAAAATTGTTTGTTACGTCAGAATCTGAAGAAACTAATTCTGTATGGAGAAACAAAAAATCTCTCATTTCCGACGCGAATAGATTTTTTTTTTTTATTTCGAAATAAAGGTTCTTGTCTTGTGGGGAACGATGCACAAATTTTTGGAATCCGGTACCAACAGGTATAATCCCCCCCAGAACTACGTTTTCTTTCAAGCCTTTCAACCAATCAATGCGACCTCGTAGGGCAGCTTTTGCTAAAACTCGAGCAGTTTCTTGAAAACTTGCTTCAGATATGAAACTTTGGGTATTCAGGGAAGCCCTTGTTATTCCCAATAAGATTGCCCGATAATAGATCGATTCATCCAAAGCTCGTCCTGCTCGTTCCGCTCGCAATAGTCCGATTAATTCCCCAGGCGAAAAAACATTAGACATTCCATCTTCGGAAACCCGCACTTTTGATGTTACTTGGCGTATAATAATCTCTATATGTCTATTATGGATCTGTACCCCTTGGGATCGATAAACCTTTTGGATTTTATTAACCAAAGAGATACGACTTTGGGCTATGGTTAGCTCAGCTCCAATCAAGAATCCCCAAGGGACCCCAAGAATTCTTGGTATACGCTCATTCCAATCCTCAATTCTCCTTTCGAGATTCGGGGATAATGAATCAATTGAACGCGCTTCAAAGATTTGTTCCACTTTTGGAAGACCTTGCGTTATGTCACTAGATCTCGATTTTTCATATATAAACGTAACTAACCTATCTCCCTTGTAAAGGATTTCTCCATAATGACCATTAACAGTTGCTCCTGTAGTGGCCAAATAAGGTTTAGCTGCTCTTATAACAAAGGAATTCATATTTACAATGAAAATTTGACCGGATTTTTTTATGTGCGATTTAAATAGACATACATTTTCACAAATAAATTGTCCAAGGTGAATTATTGCCAATGTCTCTTCCCAAGAATCATGATGGACAAAGTGACAATTCAAAAGGAATGGATCCAACATTATGTTACTATCGAAATTAGAAATCCTTTTATTTTCATCTATTAAAGAGTATTTAAGTTCTTGAAGTACTTGGAAGGTTTGTTTTAAATTGTCAACGAACAAATATTTTTTTAACAGGATTTTATTATGCGTTAGTAAATAGTAAGATGAAGAAAAATGCGATATACTAGCTACAATAGCGCCTAAGGGCCCAAAAATTTCTCGAATAGGAATTCTAGGATTCCATTCTTTTATCGCATTGGGATGTTTTGAATTCTTGAATAAACCAATTCGAGAACAGTTGGATGCCGACAAAATCATCAAAGAGTGGTATTCTTTATTTCGATTCAACAAAGTGCCAATAGCTTCTGGATGTTGGCTAAGTGATTCAATCTTCGCCTTGGAATAAAAAGAATTGATATTGGCGCGATCTAACCTATTATGGGGAATCGGTCCTGCACTTGTCCTACCATACCTTTTTCGTGTATACGAAATAGTGGACTTGACTAACTCAATTCTTAGGAAATCGCGAATAAGATCATTTGCTCTTACCTCAACAAGGGAAGCACCAGCCTTTTCTTTTTCTTCTTGTTCCCAATTCACTACTAAGCAAGTTCTAACAAATTGACTATTTGTGTGATAAATTCTTTGAGTTAACTTGCTATTTTCATGAGAAATAAAATTGACAAGTCGAATTTGGAGATTATTTTCTTCTTGCAAGAGATCCTGCGGGAAAAGTGTTGCTAAATTTCTTCCTTCGTCCATTTCATATGCCACTGTAGGGCGAACGGAAACAAAATACTTTTCCTTGCTCTTGAGAATTTTTTTCCGTTGAACATAGACCCAATTTTTCCTTTTTTTTGATTCCTTAGAATCTTTTTTTTGTCTTTCTGGCGGTATCAAACAGCCACCTAATATCTTATCCGCCTCTTCAGGAAAATGAATATCTCCGGAAAATATTTTGAGTTCCGTATGGCTTTTTTTTCTCTTCACTCGGACCAGTCCGCCTAGTCGACTTCTTGTATTTTTTGTGAGTTGTGTATTCACTCCAATAATACTATTGTCAAGTATCTTTAGGGATGAAGATCTCGGCAAGATATGAAGTTCTTGAAGAATGAAAAAAAACCGATCTACTTCTTTTTGGTATTTTAGACTAAATTCTTTTGTTCCTCGATGCTCAATCAAACCCTCTTTTTTTAAGATGGAATCTTCCTCTGGGCTCTCGTATTCGTCCTCTGAATCTTCTTCTGAGTCTTCCTCTAAAGTACCATATTTTTCCTCTGCGCTTTCCCCGGGGCTGCCATATTCGTCTTCTGAGTCTTCCTCTAGAGTTCCATATTCGTCCTCTTGGGTCCTATATTTGCTCTCTGGGCTCCCATATTCCTCTTCTGAGTCTTTCTCTAAAGTCCTATATTCGTTCTCTGGGTTCCCATATTCGTTTTCTGGGCTCCCATATTCGTCTTCTAGGGTTTCATATTCGTATTCGTCTTCTAGGATTCCATATTTAGATTCTTCTAGGGTTTCATATTCATATTCGTCCTCTCGGGTCCTGTATTCGTCTTCTAGGGTCTCATATTCCTCTTCTGAGTCTTCCGCTCGAGTCCTATATTCTTCTTCTAGGGTCCTATATCTAAATTTAACAATTCCTGAACCCTTTTTATCTTTTCTGTATCGGGGATCGTCAAAATAAGCAAAAATAGTATTTCTACGTAAAACACCCATAAGGGGGATTTCAATCGAAATCCCAAAACAGGATATTAGTTCTTTCTCTTGTTCTTGATGATATTGTAATGGAATGACGAACCTATTTCTTCGCTTTTTCGCCAACAAATCTGAATTATCTTGAAAAATAGAAGGATAGATAAAATTCCAATGGCCATTGGACATGATTCGATCCGACGTTGAATAATCAAGAATTTCCCTATCTTTTTTACCATAAGTATTCATTTGATCTTGATCCTTGTGGAGTGAAAAAGACGCTATACTGGATCTGCACATACTTACTGACAATATCCATAAATGGCTTGTTTTTGGTAATCGGCGAAGATTACCATATTGATATTCGGGCGCATGGTAAACATCAGTACTCCAGTGCATTTCGCCGTCTGATTCAGAATAAATATGCTTTTGTACCCTTTCTTTAAAATGTAAAGTGGACGTTCCGGCACGAATCTCCGCAATTACTTGTTCGGATTTTACATATTGATCATTTTGCACTAGAATCAAGCTTTTTGAGGGAATATTCACACTATATAGAATATCTTGACTCTGAATAGTTACATGCAAGTCTATATAACATAGAAAAGCAGGCTGCCCATGACGGGTACGTGTGGGGTGAACCAAATTCTCATTGAATTTTATTTTTCCATTCGAAGGGGATCGTACAAGGTCGGCAGTACCCCCTGTGAATACTCCGCCAGTATGAAAAGTTCTTAATGTTAGTTGAGTCCCTGGCTCCCCAATTGATTGACCTGCAATAATACCTACGGCTTCTCCCAATTCGACCAGATCACTATGAGTAGGACTCCGGCCATAGCATAATTGACAGATCCAAGAAGTGCTTCGGCAAGTAAAGGGGGTTCTAATATATATTGGTTGTGCTCGAAATGGTTGTGCTCGAAAGGCAGTTATGAATCGATTGACTAATCCAATTCCAATATCTTGATTTCGCGC
Organism: Triticum urartu; assembly: GCF_056163025.1. Classification (NCBI taxonomy): domain Eukaryota; kingdom Viridiplantae; phylum Streptophyta; class Magnoliopsida; order Poales; family Poaceae; genus Triticum; species Triticum urartu. Next base: position 8,723,206 of record NW_028260368.1, on the reverse strand, counting down.
GGCAATGCATCGTGAACCGATATATATATCGTCTGCTAATACACGACCAATTAGTGTTTGGACAAAAAGTTTTTCCGTCATCCCATTTTGAGGACTTACAGAAATACCTCGGATAGTACCACAATCTCTTCTACGCACAATAATATGTTGAACTACTTCAACAAGTCTACGTGTAAGATATCCAGCATCTGCTGTTCGCACAGCAGTATCTACAACCCCTTTGCGGGCTCCATAGCAGGAAATTATATATTCTGTCAAAGAAAGTCCCTCGCGTAAATTGCTTTGAATAGGTAAATCAATCATTTGTCCTTGAGGGTCCGACATTAATCCTCTCATACCTACTAATTGGTGTACTTGAGATGCATTTCCTCTGGCTCCTGAAAAAGACATTAGATAGACTGGATTAGAAGGATCCGTTATCCGAAAATTTGAATTCATTTCTTGTTTCAAATATTCACTTGTCGCATACCATATCTCAACAGATTGGCGTAATTTTTCTACCGCGTGTACAGCCCCATAATAATAGTGTTTCTCCAAAAGAAAACTCTGTTGTTCCGCGTCTTGGACTAACCATCCCTTAGAGGGTATTGTTAAAAGATCCTCGATTCCTAACGAAATCGATGTAGTAGTGGCTTGATGGAAGCCCAGAGTCTTTAGTTGATCCAGTATATGGGATGTATATCCCATTCCAAAATGATCTATTAATCTGCTAATAAGTCGTTTCATACCAGTTCCGTCTATCTCTTTATTATGAAAGACCAGATTGGCCCGTTCCGCCATACATAAGTACCCCCTTTTCGGCTGAGTAGGATTCGACAATTGCTGAGTAGGATTCGACAATGGGCCTGAGTCAGTGATTCGAAAATTTAATTAACTTAATTGCCTCAATCTCAATCTGGATTCGCGTGGCAAATAATGATGATACTAGGGAAATCGGAATGCCCCCCGAAAGGGGAGGGGCATCGCCGAATCTAACTTTCTTGTTTAGGTAGTGTATGAATAGGCCTGACTAAATCCTTGTATGGCTTCCTCTATTTCTCTATAAAAAGAAATATGACCAAGAGTGGTTCGAATGTATATCGAACGAATTTCTTTTTTTCTATTTCCCATTATTAGATAGTGGGCATAAATCTCATGATAAGTCCCCAAAGATTCATATTGAACTTCAATCGGAACTTCTCTTGACCCAATGACGCGTTGATCCAGGTTCCATCGTAGCCACAAGGGACTATCTAAACTGATTAGTTTTTGTCTATAAGCTCCCAGTGCATCATAAGAACTAGAAAAATGGGGTTCTTTATCTTTCCTATATTTAAAATTATTATTATTATTGTAATTTACTTTTAGATTTGGGTAGTTTCTGCAACTATTATATCTATTTGCACAAATACCTCGACGCTTTCCAATCGTTAATACATAAAGCCCGATAAGCATGTCTTGGGTTGGTACGCAAATAGGATCCCCAATAGCGGGAGATAAGAGATTCATATGAGAAAACATAAGTAAACGGGCTTCTGCCTGAGCTTCCAAGGATAAAGGTAGATGAACAGCCATTTGATCTCCATCAAAGTCCGCATTGAAACCCTTACACACTAATGGGTGTAAAGAAATAGTACGCCCCTCTACTAAAGTGGGTTGAAAGGCCTGTATGCCTAATCTATGCAGGGTAGGTGCTCTATTTAACAGTACAGGATGTCCCCGCATAACTTCTTGAAGTATTTCCCATACAATGGGTTCTTTTTCCCAAATTTTCCTTTTAGCAATCCTTACATTAGAAGTGGCGCGTTTCGTGATTAAATCGCGAATTACAAATAGCTGAAAAAGCTTTATTGCTATCTCTAGAGGTAATCCACATTGATGTAATGAAAGCGAAGGACCCACAACAATGACAGAACGCCCCGAGTAATCGACCCGTTTCCCAAGCAGAGTCTCGCGAAACCTTCCCTCTTTACCTTCAATTACATCTGAAAGTGATTTGTATACTTTATTGTGACCATCCCTCGTCGGTTGCCCGCGGGACCCACTATCAAGAAGTGTATCCACGGCTTCTTGTACCAATTTTTCCTGGCACATTACTAAATCTGCTGGCGCTAATTCACTTCTTTTTAATAGATAGGCAAGATTGTTGTTCCGACGGATAACTCTCTTATAAAGTTCATTAATGTCTGAAGTCACTACTTTATCTCCAGACCTATAAACAATAGGTCTCAATTCGGGAGGAAGAACCGGTAATAAGCACAAAACCATCCATTCTGGTTCTACATTTGTTTGAATAAAATGTTTCGCCAATTGCATGCGTCTAATCAAAAAAACTTTTCTTATTCGTCTTTTTCTATCTTCCCACTCATCTCCACTATACCCCTCGTCTTCTAATTCCTTCCATTCGACCAAAGAATTCTCTATAATAATTCGCAAATCCAAATCTGCTAATTGTTCTCTAATAGCACCTGCTCCTGTCGCAATTTCCCGATTTCGAAATGTTGCAAAGCCTGGGGTAGAAAAAAAGGGAGAAATGCTGTGGTTACAGGATGCAATTTCCTCTTCGAATAAACCTCGTAATCGTAAAAAAGTGGGTTTTTTAGTGCTGGGCCTAGCAAAAGAGAAATCGCCGTATACTAGGCCCTCCAACTTCTTAAGAGGTTTATCTAAAAGATTCGCGATATAACTAGGAAGACCTTTCAAATACCACACATGAGTCACGGGACATGCGAGTTTGATGTATCCCATTTGATATCTTCGTATCCGAGAATCCACAAATTCGACCCCGCATTTTTGGCAAAATCTTTCGTCTTCGTTTTCAGCTCCGCTCGCTCGAGAATTGCCACAAGCGCAAATCCCGCTTTTTATGGGTCCAAAGATTCTTTCGCAAAACAATCCATCTTTTTCTGGTTTATCGGTTTTATAATGAAAAGTAGAGGGCCTTGTGACTTCGCCAACGACTTCTCCATTAGGTAGGTTTTTGTTAGCCCAAGCCTTTATTTGTTGAGGGGAAACGAGTCCAATTTGAAGTTGTTGATGTTTATATTGGTCAATCATAAAATAGAAATAAGAAAAGAATTTATATTTATTCCGATCAAACTTCCTCCCTATTAACCTGGAAGTTCTTTTCAGATACAAGGAAATGATTCAGTTCTAGAGCCAAAGATCGTAGTTCTCGAACGAGCACTCGAAAAGATTCTGGAGGATCCTCATGATTAGGTATTCTTTTTCCCCAGATCGTAGCATTAAGTATTTCTTGGCGAGCTATAAGATGGTCAGATTTATAAGTAAGTATCTCTTGTAAAATATGAGCAACACCAAATCCTTCTAAAGCCCAAACTTCCATTTCTCCTACTCGTTGTCCCCCTTGCTTGGCTCTTCCTCTAACCGGTTGTTGTGTAACAAGTGAGTAGGGCCCAGTAGAACGCCCATGAATTTTCTCATCAACTTGATGAATTAATTTTAAGATATAGGACTTCCCTATTAGAACAGGTTGCTCAAAGGGGTCGCCTGTTCTTCCATCAAATATTCTGCTTTTTCCCGGGTACTCGGGTTCAAATACCCATGGATTTTTTGTTTCTTTACTGGCTTCATATAATTCTGAAAACACAAGTTTTCTTGAAGCCTCTTGCTCATATCTCTCATCAAAGGGTGCTATTCTATAATGTTTCTTTAGCAGATCCCCCGCTAATCCGAGCGAGCTTTCAAATATTTGTCCCACATTCATTCGGGAGGGTACTCCTAAGGGATTGAAGACCATATCAACGGGTGTTCCATCTTGCAAATAGGGCATATCTTGCCTAGGCAAAATTTTGGAAATGATCCCTTTATTCCCATGTCTTCCGGCTACTTTATCCCCAACTTTGATTTCACGTTTCTGTAAAATATATACACGAACCATTATGTCGAGCGGGTCCCTTTGGATCCATTTCACATCGATAACGCGCCCTCTTCCACCTATAGGTAATTTCAGAGAAGTTTCTTTTGAAGTGGAAACCTCAAGGCCAAATATGGCCCGTAATAATCCAGCTTCCGCGATATAAGATGATTCGCTCGCTATCTGAGGCGTTAATTTACCTACTAAAATATCACCAGTTTCTACCCAGGATCCCAACCTAACAACTCCATTTCTGTCCAAATTGCGGAGTAAATGTTCTTCTAGATGTGGTATTTCTTTAGTGATTTTTTCAGCGGAGCCCTGGCTTGTCGTATCCGTCTGAATTTCATATTTCCGGATGTGAAAAGAGGTATAAATATCTTCATATACCAAACGTTCGCTAATTAGTACTGCGTCTTCAAAATTGTAACCTTCCCATGGCATATAAGCTACTAATACGTTTTTTCCTAAAGCAAGTTCGCCCCCAATTGTAGCAGCTCCTTCTGCTAAAATTTGTCCTTTTTTAATGGATTTACCCCGTGGAACCCGGGGTTTTTGGTGCATACAAGTATTTTTGTTAGAGCGACGGTGGTTAACTAAAGGAATACTTATAGTCTTCCCACTACTTGATAAAAGTATCTTATGACTATCAGTAGAAATGATCTTTCCCTCGCGTTCGGCTATAATGGAAACCCTCGAATCTAGAGCTGTTTGGCGTTCCAATCCAGTTCCAACAATGCATTTCTCGGACCGAGAAAGCGGAACTGCTTGGCGCTGCATATTAGAACTCATTAAAGCCCGATTCGCATCATTGTGCTCAATAAAAGGAATGAGAGAACCCCCAATAGAAAAATATTGGAAAGGAAAAATACTTCTAACATGAATCTGTTCCCATGCAATAGTCAAGAATTCTTGACGGTATCTAGCCGGAACAACCTGTTCTTCCTGAATACCTTGATTCAAGGACAAAGAATTTCCTGCTGCTATCATATAATATTCATCTCTATTTGGTGATAGATAAACCACCTGTCTCTCTTTTTTTTCTTTTGCTTTCTCAGCAGATATTTCATAAAACGGACTCTCTATGGATCCCCACAAGTGATCAATTCTCGCATGAATTGTTAAGGATCCAGTAAGTCCAACATTGATTCCTTCAGACGTGTCAATTGGACAAATACGCCCATAGTGACTCGGATGAATATCTCGGCTCCGAAAACTTGCGGTTCTCCCCGTCAACCCTCCAGGACCTAAACAACTCACTTTTCGCCCATGAACAGTTTGTGTCAATGGATTCGTTTGATCAAAAACTTGAGATAACGGGTATGTGCCAAAAAAGGTCTCATAAGTAGTTATTAATAAAATTGAAGTTGAAGTTGGAGTTACCAAAGTTTGGGGAGTCGGTTTCGATTGACGTATGAATACTCTACGAATAGTTTTTTGAACTGCATGTTGTAAACGACCAAGAGCCAATCCGAATTGATCTTGTAACAGATCCGCAACCGAACGAATACGTTTATTTTTCAAGTGATTCATATCGTCATCGTCAAGTATACCCGTTCCAAATTTCATTCCAATCAAATGATCCGTAGCGGCCAATACATCTCGTGGTAACAAGAATGTATTGTTCTGAGGAATATCAAGATTAAGTCTCCGATTCATATTTCGTCGACCAATCCTTCCTAATTCACATTTTTGTTGAAAAAATTTCTTTTGTAATTCCTCGCATAAGGACTCCGAAAATACCAGGTCCCCACCTACACAAGCAAATTGTTGATAAAACTCCAAAATAGCTTTTTCTTTTGACTCAATCCTCTTCTTCTCTTTAGCATTCGGGAAAGACAAGAAAATTTCAGGGTAGGAAACATTATCCAGAATTTCTCTTAGATTCGAACCCATAGCTGATGATAGAACTAGAATAGATATCTTTTGTTTTCTACTCACGCGAGCCCATATCCTTTCTTTTTTATCAATTGCTAATTCCGATCTCCCCCCCCAATCTGATATTATAGTGCCAGTGTAGATAGAAATTCCCTTATGATCTAATTCCGAGCGGTAGTAAATACCAGGACTTAGCAATATTTGATTGATCACAATTCGGTATATTCCATTTATAATAAAGGTTCCTAAGGAATTCATTATAGGAATGTTTCCGATAGAAATGGTTTGCTTTTGCACATCGAAACCAAAAATTAATCTCGCAGATACATATAATTCGGAAGAATAGGTGAGTGATTCATACACAGCATCTCTTTCTTTTATCGAGGGTTCTAGCAGTTGATATCCTTTCGCAAATAATTGAAATGCAATTTCGTGATCTGGATCTTTAATTGTTGGAAACTTGTCAAGTTCTTCTGCCAAGGCTTGATTAATGAACCTACAAAATCCCTCGAATTGGATCTGACTAAATCCGGGTATTGTGGACATTCCCTCGTTTCCATTCCGGAGCATCTTAATCTTAAGTTTCCTGTTTATCAAAGAAAAATTCCATTATCAGCTCACTCTTCATCAATCCCTATGGATCGATCTAGCAATCATGGAATCTATATTCTGTTTACTGAATCACATGAAATTCTAGGGAACTCCACATACGTATTTCATATATGTATTTCATACATATGAATAGAGACCATTTGGACGAAAGTTCGAGTTTGCCAGGGGTACAAATGAAATGAAAATGAATTGATAAAACATTCCTACAAAAAAAATTCTGCCACTTATACTTTATGTTATGATATTCTAATCAGATTGGATGGCAAAGATTTCTCATTTTATCTCCTTTCTATGAATGTAATAAAGCCGTAATATAATATACTAGAAAGTTTGACTTTACTTCGATTTAGAATAGCGTGCTTACTTTAATTTCTCAAAATAATTTGAGGGTTCTTTTTTATTTCGGATCGGAGTAGTATAATTGCTAGAAAATTCAGTATTTCATTGTGGAATTCTAAAATAAAGTAAGTCCCTTTTTTAAGTACATGCCAATCTAGTTATCCACCTCTCCCCATATCCATGCTTTTCTTTTATCGTAATTTCACTTGGGTACGCCAAGATAGTCAGGTTATACTCTATATCAGAGCAAATTTCCTTTTTTTATTCAAGATATTTAATTTAATACTTTGAAAAATTAAAGCATGATTCCCCATAGAGATATGTACATAAAGGGGATCTTTGGATAATAATGCTGTTCGGACCTAAAGTTTACCTATACACGGATTAAGCATAAAGCCATAATATTTTATTATGCCATTGAAGGGGGGGGAGATAATACCGATTTAAGAGTAGTTCACTACTGCAATAAAAAAAAGAGAATTCTAGTTAACGGTTCCAATTTATTCTGAATTTTGCAGCCTGTGAATAGAAATCCACTTTTTCTTCTTTTTCATCTCAATAGAAAGAAATGGGAAGTTTTATTGTGTTAACAATGTATGTTTTAAGATAGAATCTATCGAGGAGAATAATAGAAACTGGATCAAAAAAAGCAGGAATAGATTTTTTGAAAAAGATTGGAAAAAAGTAAGTAGAATTATATTCAAAATAAAAGGGGCTTTTCGTAAGAAAACGTGGATGAATACTTGCTGTTTTCTAGATTTTTGATCGGATTTTTTGGCGGCATGGCCAAGCGGTAAGGCAGGGGACTGCAAATCCTTTATCCCCAGTTCAAATCTGGGTGCCGCCTGATCAATAAAATACTTAGGTTTTTTTTATAGTGCTGATCGAATTCGATAAATTTTTACTTCGCATAAGTTCGGGCAAGAGAGTAACTGGGCCTGCCGATACTGGGTTTAGAGAAACCATACCATAGTTCTATCCTCAAACTAGGGTTAGGGTTTGTTTTGACGGTAGTGGCCAAAATGGTTATCAATAGGGGTGAGGTAGTGTTTCCTTATTCTTTTATTATATGAATTTGAATTGGTTCTTAATTGAGATTCGATTTGATAATTTTAAAATACGAGGATAAGATGTCAGAAATCTTGGTATCCAAAGAAAGGTCCCTAAGGGGCATTCTTTTTTTTTTTCAATCTAAGATTCAAGAAGGGACTCCACGAAAGAATATCAAGACTTACTAATTATTATACATTTTTTTATCGTACATCTTATGTTACCTACATACACTAAAGTAAGGACTACTTAATTCTAACGAGAATCAGATTAAATAGGTCGATCAAAAATCAATTTAGGAGTTGTATTATGGATAAAATCTCTTCATTCTTTCATAGAATGATACAAAGCAAGGCTGCAGGGTTTAGGTCAAAAATAAACATTAGGTAAGGTAGGTATCCAATAAATATTTATCTATCGATAATTTTATGGTATATTCGGGCGTCCTTTGCTTAAAAAAAAAAAAAAGAGTAACAAAAGGAATAAAAAATCTTCCTATTCCCGCTTCTTCTATTCAGGACATCATTCCCGTACTCTTTCTTTTTTAAGGAAAAAAGGGCTATAGTATCTCGTATTTTTAATGCTCTCTAATTCTACCAGAATTCCTATAAGAATTTGTTAGGAGTAAATTCCTTGAACTGATTGATCCATGGCCTTAGGGCGGAATCCCTTTTTGACTCTGTACCCTTGATTCCACTATGATTATTGATCAATAGTAGAATAATCCCTTCATAGAAATAGGAGACATAATTTAGATGGATATAGTAAGTCTCGCTTGGGCTGCTTTAATGGTAGTCTTTACATTTTCTCTTTCACTAGTAGTATGGGGAAGGAGTGGACTCTAGGGATACTACTAATTGATTAAGTAATCAAATTGTTGTATCAATTCTTTTCTTTAATGGATCATTTTGCATTAATCATTTTGTCAAACGTTATTCTTTAATCTTTTTCTTTAGTTTTGTTTCACTCCTGTAAGAAACTCTTGTATTGTAAGTTGTAATGTAAGAAAGAGCCATTATACCAATTCAGAATTTCTACTAGAAATGACGAATGGTTAAAAAAAGTTCTATACATAAGAAAATTAGACTTTCTTCCACGGAACTATTCACGGCATATCACACATTTTCCATTTCCTTTTACTTTTTACTATAGTCTATTCTTCATATTATTTTTCTTTCCTTCCATGGATTCTTTGGTCAAGAATTGTCTTAGATTTTTTTATTTTGACCTGATTGAAATTAAGTGGATGCAATGAAAAAAGAAATTGAATTAGACTACTTAACTATTTCAATCTACTAATCTATTCTATGTAGATTCAAAGATAATATAATAGAAAGAATCTAAAGTGTCGTAGAAAAAACTATATGTAGTTCTTTCTACCACACTTTAAGATTCCAACCAGATCCTTTCATTTAAGACTTGGATTTTTTTTATTTAATCCCTTTTTAATTTCTTCAATGATTAATTGGAATTCCAATTAATTATTTTGGCTGACTGTTTTTACATAAATAATAAGTAAAAAAGAAGTAGGAACTAGAATGAACAGTGCAGTAGCAATAAATGCGAGAATATTGACTTCCATAACCTCTTTATTTTTTATTTTCACAATAACTCGGGATGTAATCCCATGGAGAGGAAAAAGGGGTATCTTGTAAATTCAAGGGTAGGGCTTGCATTCTGATAATACTGAATCAATTCAATATTATGAATATCGGATCTATCAAATCAATTCATGGATGAGAGTTATATTTCACGGATGAGAGTTATATAGTATAACATAGGAAGATCCTCTATCCACACTAAGACCAAAATGGGTTTTTTGATTGGATTAGGAATTCCCTCTTTTTTAATCCTTTTCTACTTTTTCTTTTCTATATCTCTAACCCACGAGCTTTCTTAATCTTATACTTTCTTAATCTTATACAATTTCCCTTCCTTTTTCTTATAGTTATACATACAATTATGTATGTATTATATGACCAACTTTCACTTTCTATGGGTCACATAGACATCCAAATAAGCAGTAGAAGTGAGATGGGGAAAAGAGGTCTGAAATAAAAAGGGAATACGATTTATGTATGGATTCCGGTAAAATACCGGTACTCTATTCCATAAGAGTGGAATAGGAAATTAAGATGAGGATGGTATCATCATAAAGAAAGATAGAGTAATATAATATCCTAAATTCTACTAATCCACATATCGTATGTGTGTCTTTCTTTATCGATTGGGAGTAGTGAAAAAAAAATTCCTATATGCCCTCCCTCCCTCTTTAATGAGAGATGCAAAATAAAAAAGTGAAGTAAGGGTGCCCTGTGGGTATTTGATCTTGCTCCCTGCCCCTTTTTTTCATGGAAAAAGGAAATATCAATTTCTCCATTCATTGAACCCTAGTTCGGGACTGACGGGGCTCGAACCCGCAGCTTCCGCCTTGACAGGGCGGTGCTCTGACCAATTGAACTACAATCCCCGCGGGGTGTATGGCATACCCATTCTTAAATAGAACCATAAGAAGATTCGATTCGTCTTTCGTACTCTAAGAAATAGACGAATCATATACTACATACCCACATATTATATTATACGTGGGTATAGTGAGAGTGACATAACTAGTATGTCGTGATTTTTTATCACTAAAAATGGATAATAATCCAGCCTTCAATAAGAAAAACTCTTTTGTTTGTAAGAAAGGAATGAGAGAGATATGGATTAGAAAAAAAAATTTCCCTTTTTTCTTTATCTTTTATTTCTATAGATCAGACATTTTATTTTATGGAAGAAAAACAAAAGGATTTAGTTCATACTCACGAAGCCCTAGATTTTTGGTTTGGGCCGAGCTGGATTTGAACCAGCGTAGACATTGTCAACGAATTTACAGTCCGTCCCCATTAACCACTCGGGCATCGACCCAGGAAG